>NC_092204.1:103653456-103736515 GCF_043381705.1 Parasteatoda tepidariorum | reverse complement strand
TGGTGTTCTAATTTTATCGTCTGCTTTTATATATATAGGTAGTTAAAAATATAGAGGAAACATGGAAAGATTCTTCTCTTTTCATTGATCTTTATTGTTTTCCATGTTTTCTCTATATTTTTAACTTATTTGATGAGTTCTATATACTTGCAGCCTATGCGCTTTTCTCTTTTTCAGTTTTATCCTAATATATAGTTATTTCATTTTTAGCGCTTTTAGTACTTTTAGTCGTACTCATAGCTTTGAAACTAATAACAAAATTAAAAATGTACTCGCTTTTGAAACTCCATTATTCAAAAATAGTTGAATGGAAAAACTAATTTTTATAAATTTATTTCATAAAAAGAAAAAAAATTATTTTGCGGTTAAAAATTTTTTAAATCTTTTTCGTCTTTACATAATTTAACTGAAAAAATACAAAAATTGTACGAAATCGGTTGAAAATTTCAGGAAAGTCGTTTATAAAATTTCAGAAAAGTCGTATTCTTAGTTTTTATAATGAAATTGCTACTTTGCAGTTTCTTAACGATTTAGTTAATTATCTATTAAGTCCCCCAGGTGTGGAATCTTTGAATCAAAATACTAGCCACTTTCCGAACAGTAGAATACCCAAACTTCAAGTTGAACATTTTGCAAATCAAATTTCAATGGTTTCCCGATTTTCCCTGGCAAAATTTATTGTTATTTTACAGCCAAATTGAATTTATCGTCACCGTCAATTAAAATTCCTACCTCTTTACGACTGTGTAGGACACTCAAACTTTTACTAGAGCGTTGTGCTGAGCAACAAAGGACGTTTCAGTTATTTCTTCAACAATACAAGAAGTGTTTATTGTCTAAGGAAACTCGTGCTCAATTAAAATTTCCACCAAATTCTAACGAACTAAAGAATGCTCTGATTTTTATTATCTGAGTCTGAGAACGAAATAACTTTTAATAGACTTTTAATGAGCAAGCAAATTTTCTCACAATTTTTATTTATTTATTTTAATAGATTTTACTCTTAATCTTAAATTTTGATCGCTTTTGAATTACTTAATCTCAACTGGACCAATGTGCATTTAACCCTTAACGGTCTGGTAGTATTTCAAGTTTATTTCTCTGGTATAATTATGATAATAAATTATAATAATTAATTATAATAATTAATTATGATACTGTAGCGTATCAAGCTATATTAAAGAACTGTTCAGTTTTTTTTTATAAAAAGCTTTTATTTACAAACAACACAAACAGTAACAAATATGAATTACCCGTAACGGGATAGTGAAAAGATCATAAAACAGCAAGAAAAACCCGTAACGGGATATATGGAAACTCACCCGTAGCGGGATAGATAAAATATTATAAAAGTGCATACTTTCATCATTTTTACTTTTATTTTTACTCTTAAAACGTTAGCCAAATTTGGGGTAATTGGCGAATTTCGTAGTGCCATGACTTCTGTAGTTTTGTAGATGTCAATATTCTTTTACCAGTTTTTTTCTCACCACAATTCTTTTCCTAAACTTCCAGTTCCACTGATTAATTTCTTGGCAAATTTTAATAACTCTGTGAAGCACACTGGCTTTCTGTTTCTTGCACCAATGACTCAACTTTTCTTTCAATCTTACTTTTTCAATGCTGTAATTTTTCCAATATGACACATATCTTTTTCACTTATACATCGCTTTGGTTCCATGATCAAAATTACATTTGGCTCTTAAAATTTTCATCTTTACTTTTATCCGCAAAAATTTTGAGTTTTTGGTACTGCACTTTCTATTTCTGTGCTTACTACACATGGACTAACTTCCAACATCATATCTATTTCTGCTCCTACTATTTGGTTCTGTTCCTTCCGATCCTCCATAAAAATATTTCTAACACTTTCCATAATGTTTTCATCAATTTTTTCGAATTCCTTACGAAAATAAGCTTTATTTCTTTTTCTTTTATTCTCTTCAAAACTTGGAGAACTCCAATTAGACACTTTTTCAAAAATATTTCCTTCCCAATCTATAATCAACTTCTTATTTACTTTAGTAATTGGTTCCATTTCTTCAGGTATAACTGTTGGCGGGACTATTGTTCTTTTGGAAGTCGATTGGCTTCTTTCAGAATTTCTCTTGGCAACATTTCCAGACTTAGTGCCACTTAATTTACCGATATCAAGCCAACTAGATTCTGTGTCCTTCGAAGTAACTGTTGTTTCAATAAAAGAATTTGGTACTTTTCTGGACACATTTGGCGATATATTTTTATAGTCGGATTTAGGATTAATATAATTCAGACTTCTATCATAATTCTCTTTTCTATAATCCAAATCTCGATGTGTGCAGTATTTCTTAAAATGTCCTATTTCACCACAATAGAAACATTCACGTTCATATCTAAATTTCTTAACAATACTTGGAGAATTCTATTTCTCATTAAAATGTTCTTTTTGGCGATCGCTATTACACGGAATATCTTGTGGATCATACTGAAAATCGGCAATGAGATTTTTTTAAAGTAATAATAATCATCATCATAACTTTCTGGCCTTTCAGCAGGAATAAGCTGTAAAGCACACGAAAACCAAAGATCAAAATTCACCCTAAATCTCTTCGCTTTCTGTTCAAAGAGTTCGAAATATCGTCGAATTCCATACTTCTTGGCATCAATTTTAAATATCTCATTCACTAGTTTTTTCTTAAGTAGGAAATCCATGATAAGAATAATATTTGTCACCAATTCTTTCAAAAACTTAATAAAACATTTCTGGAACGGATCCCGACGCTGCCACCAATTAAATATATATAGCTGTAGCGTATCAAGCCATATTAAAGAACTGTTTAGTTTTTTTTTATTAAAAACTTTTATTTACAAACAACACAAACAGTAACAAATATGAATTACCCGTAACGGGATAGTGAAAAGATCATAAAACAGCAAGAAAAACCCGTAACGGGATATAAGGAAACTCACCCGTAGCGGGATAGATAAAATATTATAAAACAACTAGATAAAGTGCCCGTAACGGGATATATAAAATATTATAAAGTAACTAGATAAAGTGCCCGTAACGGGATACATGAAAACTCAAATTCCACACAAAACTGATTCTAAAAAATCAACAATTTCTTTGGTGTTCTAATTTTATCGTCTGCTTTTATTATTTAAATTTATCTTTTATTGTGTTTATTTTATTTATGCTTTTGCCAGCCCGTTAGTTTTTAATATTTTTACTTTTATTCATGCGTTTGCAAGCCAATTATCTTTCTTATATTTTTAGACTTTATAATACTTATAATGATTAATTGTAATTAAATTAATTCTAACTAATGACTACAATAAGTGTGATAAGAATTATAAAAGGATTTTTTCCACCATTTAGGCAGCACTGGACCCCATAAGTAAAAGCGGCATGCAATTTATAGGGAGGCATGGGTCCGTTAAGGGTTAAAATTGAAGTTACATCGCCACAAACAGAACTAATTCCCAAATAGATTTTATCTTCAATCAAAATTTCGACCACTTTTCGACAAACTGGAGTGCTCATATTGTCACTGTTGCTCTGTGTTTCATCACAATACAAATACAATTATTGTTTCCTAAATGTTGTACGCAAAATTTATTTGTATTTTATTACCGTTAGATATTTATACTACCTTTCCGACAGAAACACAAAGCTAAAAGGAAGAACAAGCTAAAAGAAGACACAAAGCTAAAAGGAAGAAAATGTTAAAATAAAATTTTAAGTGTACCTTAAAATTTTAAGTGAACCTTTTAAAGTGCACCTAGGAGAAATTAGTTCTTTTTTTTTCTCCTCAAAAACGTAACGACAATGGAAAGCGACTTATTGATTTTGCTGCAGATCATAATATGATCATACCAAGCACGATGTTCCAGCATAAGAGGATACATAAAATGACCTGGCGATCTCCTGATGGGATCACATACAATCAAATCAATTTTTTGATTGATTCCAGGCATAAATCGGATATTGAGGACGTAAGAACCTACCGAGGTGCCAACTTAGATTCAGACCACTTCTTAATAATAGCAAAACTACGAGCTAGAATCTCCAACATTCGAAAGATTCGAGGAAAATGTTTGGAAAAGTTTGACTGTAAACAACTAAAGGATGAGGCAATTAAGCTCAAATTCCAGAATCAAATTGACAGTAATCTTGAAGAATCTAAGAATAACTATAGGGAGGAAGATAGCATAAACGATAAATGGTACTATTTGAAGGAAACAATCGTTAAGACTGGTAACGAGGTTGTTGGAAAAGCTAAGAAAACTAAAAGGAAAGATTGGTTTGAATGCTACATGATAACAGAAAAAAAGAATGAAGCATATAAAAAGATGCTGAATAAGAGACATTCTAGAAATGCTGAGATCAAATACAAAGAGGCAAGTAGGGAGGAGAAGAGAATTCATAAAACAAAGAAGGCATTTCTCGAGGATCTTTTAAAAAATGATGAACATGTAAGGGGATCTAATGAAAGCAGAGCTTTCTTTCGGGAAATAAACCTAGGGCGAAAGGAATTTAAACCCAGAACTACCTCATGTCGTGACAAGAATGGAGCAATCTTGACTAACAAAATGCAAGTATTGAAGAGATGGAATGAGCATTTTTATGAACTACTGAATGGAGTTAGCGATGAACATGAACCACCTACAGAAGACATTGAAATTTATAACCAACATACTGTGGAACCGCCAACATTAGAAGAAGTCGATGACGGAATAAAAAAGCTAACGGACAATAAAGTACCAGGCCCCGATGAAATCCCATCAGAATTTCTAAAAAATGGGGGAACAAGTGTCACGAAGAAAATATATGATCTGGTACGAGCTATATGGGAGCAAGAAATAATCCCTGAAGAGTGGAAAATCAGCATGACCTGTGTGATACATAAGAAAGGAGATATACTGGATTGCTCAAACTACAGAGGAATTAGCTTGCTCTGTACAAGTTATAAAGTATTTTCTAACATCCTTTTCAAAAGACTCTCCCCACTTGTCGACAATATAATTGGAGATTATCAGGCTGGATTCAGGAAGGGGCGATCCACCTCAGAGCAAATTTTCAACATCCGGCAAATTTTGGAGAAGACAATAGAATTTGGTATTGACACTCACCATCTATTTATTGATTTTAAAACAGAATACGATAGTGTTAGTCGAAAAACTCTAATATCTGTCCTAAGAGAATTTAATATACCGGAGAAACTAGTGAAGTTGATTAGCTTGACACTAAGTGAAACCAAAAGCATGGTCAAGATACAGAATAGTCTTTCCCATCCAATAGAAATTAAAAATGGTGTACGACAGGGAGATGCCTTGGCATGTCTCCTCTTTAATCTAGCATTAGAAAAAATAGTAAGGGACTCAAACATCAACACCCGAGGAAATATCTTCAACAAATCAGTTCAAATATTGGCTTTTGCTGATGATTTAGATATTATCGCTAGAACGCAGACAGCACTAACACAATCCTTTTTATGTCTTGAGGAGGAAGCCATTAAGATGGGATTAAGAATCAAAGAAAATAAAACTAAATATATGCCCTGCACAAAAGCTGGCTATAAAGAAACACAGTTTGAAATTGGAGCATACAAATTCGAAGCCGTTGATAGCTTCACCTATTTGGGGTCTAAGATTAGCAACAAAAATGACACTACACAAGAAATACACACGAGAATCACGATGGCCAATAAGTGTTTTTATGGCCTAAGAAAATATCTTAAGTCAAGCCTAATAAAAAGAAAAACAAAAGTGTTACTCTATAAATGTCTTATACGATCAGTGCTTACATACGCATGTGAGACATGAACAATGACCCGTGGAGATGAAAATATGATAACTAGTTTTGAGAGAAAAATATTTGGTATAATAAGTAAAAACATTTTTGGTATAATAAGTAAAAACGGCATTTTTGGTATAATAAGTAAAAACGGTACCTGGTTTGGAAGATCAAACACGGAACTTTACAAAGCATATAAGGAACCTGATGTCATTAAATTTATCAAAATTCAAAGGATTAAATGGGCAGGCCACATTATAAGAATGGAGGATAGCAGGACAACCAAAAACGTTTTCTGTGCCAGGCCAACAGGTACAAGAAAAAGAGGTCGACCAAACCTAAGATTTTTAGACTGCCTTGAAAAGGACCTACAAATTTTAAAGATAATTAACTGGAGAACCTTGGCTAAGGGAAGAATGTCTTGGCATAGGCTTGTTGAGAAGGCCAAGGCCCATCCTGGGCTGTCGTGCCAATGAGAAGAAAAAGAAAAACGTAACGCGTATAATTTTTTTTGCTATAATGCAATAAATTTTTCTCACCATTGAATACATTTTCTCACCATCTCTCAATAGTGCCTAAGTTTGCCGTTTTAGGCGTAACAACAAATAAGTGGGTCGTTTCTCTTTTTAAATCCCCTTAAAAAACGTATTTTTTACAATTTTTATTTAATATTATTATCTTTCCCTTGTTACTCAGCGCATAGTTCTAAATTTGATTAATTGCGATATTGAGAAACTATGAACATAAATAATGTTTCCTAGTGCTTTAAATAATTTGATATCTTATTTCGTTCCTTCAAATTGAGTTTAAAACATCGCACTCTAAAATAGAAATATTTCATGTGTGGACTAATATTGTATTTTGATACATGCTCTTAATTGGACTTATTATTTTAAATTAGGCCGAACATAAAGGTACATTTTATTCATAACCTTCTCCTGCTGTATTTTAATTGATTGCGGTATGAATTTTCTTTTTTAATATAATAAGGCGGCTCGTTTTTATAATTTGGAATATTTTAGGGGGGAAAAAAATAAAAATAGCTCAGCCTTATTATATTAGAAAAAAAATGGTTTTTACTAACAAGCAAGGAAGTAGTTATGTAAGTGAAACGTAAGTTGATTCAGAAAAGTATTTATTGGTTTGGGTAGAAAAAATAAAATGTCGTAAAATTGGTATTGGTTAAATTGTTGAAACGAGTGATATATAGTTGCGGTTTCTTTTTCTTACATTCACGGAAGGAAATTCTGTTAGAATTAATTATTTCGTCAAAACAGTTGAATCAGTTTATTAATGATTTCTTGATTTTTCTTGTTAAAAATGATGAATCAAAAACAACCAATGAAAAAAAAGGGTAAAAGATAATCGGGTTGGGACCGTCCACAAATTGTGACACGCTTTAGGGGGAGAATGAGGATTTGTGAACTTGTCATGGGGAACGGAAGGGAAGGGGTACAAAGTGTGTGACATCACACATTTTGGTCGAAATAAAAATATTCAATAACTGCAGATTAAATAATTTTATATAATTCTTTTTATATTTTTTTTTCATCTTTTTAATCAAAATAAGTACGCATCTGATAATTATTATTGCAATACTCACAATCGTCATTAAAATTTGAAGTATGATTTATAACGTAACGTTTTAATTGTTTCTGAACTACAAAGTTTATGTAATAAAGCATGATACGTGAAAAAGGGGAATTGGGGAATAGTAAAGTGTGAGATTATGTGACAAATGAGAAAAAGAGGGTCAAAAACGTTAAAAAATATGTGACATCATTCATGGACGGCCCCTTTTGCATACGTATCTCAATTATCTATTTTCCTAAAACCTAAATCAAAAATTATGTATACCGAATTCTTTTCTATACAGCTTGAGTAATTTATTTAAATTGGTGCTTTGTATGTTTATGTTTGTTGACTTTCAAAATAGGTAGATTTTAAGAGTTTAATTTATCATAAGTATTAAAAATATGATAAGGGGTTCTTAAGGTAATGATTACAAAAATTCTGTAGGAATTTTCTTTAAGAAAACTGTTGCGTTTCTGTTTTTTGTTGTGAAAATTGAAATTTGGTTAGATATTTGCAACTGTGCCATTTTATAAAGCATTTAAGGTCAGTAAAACACTGTGAGTTTTTAAAAAAAATATAACCGACATTATTATTTTAGTTTAAAATAATATGCCAATGTTTAGTAAAGTTTTTAAATATTATATGAACTATAACAACGAAATTGAATTGAGCAATATTTCGGCAAAATGATAATTGAAAATATCTTCAAGAAAGGTCTCATCCTCATTATACTATGTGCTATTCCATACATCATCATCATCATAGTTGGTCAGACAGCTCAATGTGAGCCTATGCCTTCCTCCGATGATTTCTCCATGACGATTTTCGATTTATCTTTGATTTCCAATTTTTTTCATTAATTGCTAGAAAATCAGACTCCACTGAGTCGGCCCATCTCAACCACGGCCTTCCCCGCTTTTTTGTTCCAGTGGGTTTAAAAAGCAATATCTTTTTTATTGTACTGCCATCACTCATTCGAATCACATGGGTCTTCCAATTCATTCTATTTATTTTTACGTATTTAATAATATCTGGTTGCTTATAAATCTTGTACAGTTCAAAGTTAAATCTCCTTCTCCAGTTATTGTTTTCATTTACACCACCAAGCATACTCCGCAAAATCTTTCTCTCAAATATTGTGATGCAATTTTCCTCCAGTTTTGTCATTGTCCAAGCTTCAGAAGCGTATGTAGAGACTGGCTGGACAAGAGTTTTGTAGATTAAGAACTTTGTTTTTCTAGAAAGAAACCTAGATTTAATAAATCTTCTCAGCCCATCGACAGTCCTATTTGCCGGATAGAGTCGGTATTTTATTTCAGGAGTCATTCTGTTGTCAATGGTAATAATTGATCCTAAGTAAGTAAAACTCCTCACTGTTTCAAATCTATAAGAATCTATTTCAAGATAGGGGTCTGGGACTCTGTTTCTTGAGAATAACATATTATTTTGTTTTCGCTATATTTATGACTAAACCCATTTGCCTTGCAGCCACCTCAAGGGCACGAAAAGCCTCTTTCAGGGCAGGAAGGGAACGAGCAATTATATCAACATCATCAGCATATGCAAGCAGTTGTACTGATCTAGTAAAAAATGTGACTACTGGTGGCTGTTCCACACAGGGCTTCCTTATTACGATATTTATTATTGATCACCCCATTCGAATATACTACAGTATAATCGATATGTTTCATATTTGTGAGACTATGCAACTATTGCGGTGTATAAAGATGGTTAATATGATTCGCATTTCAAATGGACTTTACTTATAGTTAACAAAATATATATTAATAACTATGTGTCTTTTTAAAAATAATATATAACATGAGATAAATTATAAACAAAGAGATATTACTATACACACTCGAAGGATTAGACCAGTGATTCTCAACCTTTCTTTTGTGGCGGCACAATTTTAACGATTTCGAAATTTGCCGGCACACAATAAAAAAAAATTAGTTTAAAAGTTGTTTACTTACCTATAATACACTGTGTTAAATAGTTAGTGATAATAATTTTGAATGTGAAATAAAATAATATGTACAACAAAAGCACGTTTATTAAGAGATAATTATTTCTTTCGACTAATTTTGTATTAGTTGGTAACAGTTATTTATTTTTTTGCTAGTTATTAATTGTTAACTTGTTTTCTATAGTTATTAACTGTTAGTTTTTCTACATTGCTATTTTTGTGTGATTTCTTGTTAACTAGTTTTTTTGCTAATTAATTGTTAGCATGTTTTTTTGTTAGTTATCCTTTGCTAATTCACTTTTATAACTATTAATTGCATAGCTTACTTTAATGATTAGCTTTTATTTCCGTTTGAAAATCATATTTAGTTTTCTTTCTTTTGTTAATTAATAATTTTAATGGNATATATATATATATGATATTATACATAATATACACTTTTCTTTAATTTAAACTTTACTCGTAATAAAAAAAGCATTTTAATTTTTATTGTATCATTTCTAATATTTGGCGACACATTTTAAAAATTTGGCGGCACACAAAAGTGCCGCGGCACAGTGGTTGAGAATCACTGGATTAGACAGTTGAATACTTGCAACTAATCATATGGTTGCGTTTATTCACGTGGTTGTGCATGAATCAATAAATGTCAATTCTTTTTTAATCAAAAAGCATTTTCTTTTAAAATCAAAATTACTACTTAAGTTTGTTTTGTGTTTTTTTGATAATTTTAATATTATATACTTTATTATCATTAATTTTATTATAATTAATTTTATTATAATTAATTTTATTATGATTAATTTCATAGTTATTAACATCCTTCTCTCATTATTTAAAAAAAACTTATAGAATAATTAGAACTTTCATATCATGAAATAACAGATTAGGAATCTTTCTTTTTGACAATTTTTTTTATCAAATGTATATTATCTCAACAATTTTGTGGAACAGGAAAAGAAAAATGTGCCCTTAAGCGTTTTACAACTTGGGCAGAATAAGAATTTGTTTTCTTTCAGTGTGACATCATTGAGCGACCGAAAACTTCTTCTGACATTAAGCTTATAAATTTTTTTCTTAATACGTTAAACATTTTAAACTTTTCTACCCAGAAAAAGTACGCTACACTCTCAAAAAAATTGGTTCAACGGTCAATCTTAATATGATACAAATTGAACAACAACCTTAAAAAATGTTAAATCTAGCCATGTTGGCATGTAAGAAGGATTATTAAGGTTTATTATTAAGGTTTTCAGCAATTTTGATCAATATTAATGTTAATACCTTCTAGAATTTCTAAAAGTGTACCGTCATAACTATATCATTAACATATTTTTGAAGTTATACTTCTTATGCGACTTCAAACAAGGTTGCGTTAAACGTTTAACGCTACATTTTTATTGGCCGGGAAATCCCGTGGTAGGATCCACTTTTCCCTCATTCATTTCCATATTGTTTTGGTTCTCACTAGCATAAAAATAATAAAAGTCATAAAAGTTTTTCCAAAAATGTTTTCTTAGTTTGATTTGATACACATATAATTTAATAGGATAGTATTTTTTATTTTCAAATTTAGTGGATAACAATTGTAAAAAATGAGTGAAAACAATCCCACGGACAATGCGACGGATTTAAGGTTATGTCAAGGTACGTCTCTTGCTTCTCTTTTGAAATTACATTATGACTCATTCACATACAGTATTAATAGAAATATATTTTCCATGGCGAGACGATGAGGCAACCACAAGCACTTCCACTGGTTCAAGAATTCCACGAGGGAAAAATGCTCAATATTACCGTTATTACAGAGCACGGAAGCGAGCGGAGCAGGAAAAAGAGTCGTTGAATAGAACTAGTGATCCTTTTACGACTGCTGATTCTTCTAAAATTAACGTCGCAGGTTACGAAGTTTAACTTCTTCCGCACGGAGGGACTCCACGCCCTATTTTTTTTAAAGAAAAAAAACGTTTCTTAGAATTACTTTAGATTAAAGTTGGAAGTCTTGCTGGAAAAACTCCCTCTCTCATAAATAAATAAATTTATAAACTAAATGAAAATAGTATCCATTTTTAAAGCGAAATTTTACTTGAAACGATGCATTAATGAATTGTGGGAATGCGAAAACATATTCAATTAACCCCTTCGACCATAGGGTCCTAGCATTGGAACGAATCATTACACTACTCTATATTCCTCATTTTTAAGATTTTTAACGATGAGACCTAACGTCCTATTAATACATTCAAGAATAGAATCACGGTATTTAATGTGCGCAGTAGATGGCAGTACGTCTGAGGCAGAGAAAATAAGTAAAAATGCTTCTAACCATTTGCAACTAAAAGGTAATTAATTGCACCTTTTATTAGTTACAAAATATAAGCGTACCGTTATCTTTTATTATTAGCTATTTCTTTGATCTTAAAATTATTCCATAATACAAATTAGAATTTTTATGCCCAATTCAGTACTTTTAATTGAAAAAAAATTTCTCATTTTTCTTCGTTATAGTCTAGTGTCCTATTATTAGAATATTTTTAATTGGTTTAGTAATTGACAGGATATTATAATATTTCATATTTAAGATACTTATATATACACTGCGAAAAATTCCTGATAACATTACAGTGTTGCTGTAACTTGCACCTGCACTTGGGATGCATCATCCGTAAATTCCATTTTTACCGTGAAATATTATACCATAATATTTTTCACAGAAATATTTATTTAATTAGAGCTATTCAAAGATTTTACTGCAACTATTACCGTAAAATGTAAGGATATAAGTTTTTATTTTGTTCCTTAACATGTTCTTGTAAAAATAGATTTTACGGTAAAAAGTACAGGCACCCTGAGTGTCAGTACCTTTTACAGAAATTTGATCCGGAATTTTTAGTGGCGTTGTACAATGTACCTAACTAGTCACAGATTTTTTATCTCTTTAATTCATAATTCAGGGCCCAAGGGGTTAAGAACAAGAACATACTCAGTCAATAGAGTAAGCTGACATAAGTAAGCTATAAGCTACAAAGCTCCATCAGCAATTAATTTTAACATAAAATTGCAAAACATCCAAAATATTTTGGTTGACATTTTAAGTTTTATTTTATATGTATATAGAGGCAAATCCGGAGAAAAATTAAAGTATAAATTACTAATAAAGTATAAAAAAGATACGAAAAAAAGTTTCAAACAACGTATGAAAAACAATAAATGAATTTATACCGAGCAACGTAAAATCATGTTATTATTGCCTCTCCAAATTAGTCAGATAATTGCTATTCACTAGAAAATTTAAGATATACAGAGATTTTAACTAGGCTTATGCATAAAGTAACATCAGTTTTCTCAATTTACAGTTCCATGAAATCAACAATTGAATCATTGACCAAATTTCTAAACCCATTAGATTCCTTTTTATAGAATACTTTGCATCTAATTCAATTAAAAGGAGGATTAAATAATTTACTATATTTATTAGGTTGTGAACCTTCCAGTTGTGAAGATCTTATCTTAATAAAAGTTACAATCTATAACATTCAGGAAAATGTTCTTTTTTGTTTTAGAATGTCACTCCAATTTGGTCATATTTATTATCGTCTTCTTTTTTTTTCAGAGGGAAAAAAAGTGAAAAATGAATAAAAAAGAAGCAAGAAACAGAATAAAATAGAAAAGAAAGTAGAGTTTGGAATTTTTATCACGTCTGTAGACTTTGCATCACAGCTTTAAAAAAGAAAATTTAATAAAATGTAAAAAAATGAATGAATAAAAAACTTTCTTTTCAGGTCAGTAACGTTTTGTTTGTATTGTAACAGAAAATCGAGGCAATTCTTTTTTAATTCTAAGTATGTAGCTGTAATTTTAATTCACACGCAAGATTTTACATTATTAGATAAAAGCAGAAACTTTTCACTTTTTTCCGACTTTTTTGAAATTCAATTTCGCAGGAACTATTCGACCGATTACGCTGAAATTTTATATTTTG
Source organism: Parasteatoda tepidariorum (assembly GCF_043381705.1). NCBI lineage: Eukaryota > Metazoa > Arthropoda > Arachnida > Araneae > Theridiidae > Parasteatoda > Parasteatoda tepidariorum. The sequence goes on along the minus strand of NC_092204.1, from coordinate 103,723,213 downwards.
TTATGTAAAATTGCATTCTTTAAAATGATGTAAAAAATTGTATATCTGTTGTTTCTTTTACATTTTTCTTGATTATTATAAATAAAATAATAAAAAGTAACAAATATCTACTTTTTTAGTTGTGTGCCACACTATTTTCAATTCGCTTAAAAAGGGGGAAATATGCAATGGGGAAATATGAAAAAAATAAAATTAATATTATTACCGTGCAAATGAAAAAACAACGGTAGATTTCGAGAAAAGTAGCTTGATTTTCTTTCGATTGCTATTGTTATGAACGCTAAAATAAAATTTCAAAAAACTGATAAAATAAAATTTAATTTTGAAAAAAAAAATTGAAATTAATAGCTTATCATACAGAAATGCCAGATAAATCTCAATTTTTAATTTTTTGTTGCCTACCTTAATTTTTCTTTTGCACGACAGTCCAAACTTTCGATCGCTCTCCTGATCAAACGATCATATTTCCCCGATTGCTGCTACATCCTATATTTTGGCGGTCAGGGATTAAATTCTGTAGAAAAGAAAATGTGCTTATTCAGAGAAAGTACTTTTATTGTGTCTGATTTCGTAACTTAAAATACTGTCTGCACTAACTAATTACCATATTTGGTTCTACCCCCTCGAACTTTTAAGATTGATTCCTAGTACGTGTTAATCTAATCATTAGATAAAAAGTTATTCAGGGTGTTTCGCTTATTTTTTGTGCACTGATCACTAATTAATTAGCATTTTTGATGTAACCCGTATGAATCATTAAGATTGGCACTAAATCTAAATCATTAGAATAAAAACTATTCAGGGGGATTTTTTTTTCCTTTTGCGGACATTGCATCATTTCTATATACAGTAATTTTAACCTTTTGCATGTTTCGCACTCAAATAAACAGACACAACCACTAAAAGTTTAAAAGACAAAATCTTACTGTTTACACATTTACCATGTAATACTCGAATGTCACAAAATAAAGTGGTTACTTAATACTAAAATGTAACATTTTCCCCATTCATTGATGGCAGTGGTTGTATAGAGAGCAGTGGTGAGATTGTCTGATGTGTGACTGAGTGATGGTGACTGATGTAGTGGTGACTGTACATAGATACCAGTGGTGACTTAGATTGAGAGCCACCTCTCGAGTGCAAAAGGGTTAAAATGCAAACAATTTTTCAATTCTTAAACTTGCTAACAAGTGAAATATCTAACAGCATGGGAATCATTTATAGGTTTTTCTAGTGAATTTCATGCAATTTTAAAATTAAATTTCATTTTGTTCAATTTGAATGTCTACACATTGAAACAATAATCAGAAATATTTGTTTTTATTACCAGTTTCTATCTAATTTTTTTAAAGCGAAGCTTTCAAATTCTTTTTTTAAGATACAAATTAAATATGGAATTAATTGATGAGAAATTATTTAATAGCAAAAATTTTAATAACAAAATAGCTGTAAGTTTACACACTATAATTCAAAAACGGGGTCTGCTCCACATGAAAAACATCCCCATACTTTTCTACTTTCAAAATTACTTTTTTTTTTCAATTTTCTAAAATGTATTTTTAGTAGGTTAAGTGCCATAAAATATCTACACTTAAAAAAAAAAAAAAAAAAAAAAAAAAAAAAAAAAAAAAAAAAAAAAATTGCACTGTATTTGGAGTTCACGATTTGTCGCACATTATCGCGTCTTACGTAGAATATCGAACATAAATACAGTCGAACTCGTTTATAACGAGCTCGGATTTAACGAGAACTCGGATTTAACAAGGGAAACGAGAATATTTGGTTGTATCAATGTTAAGTCTATGGAACAGAAGTCGCTTTTAACGAGCAAGACCCGGTTTTAGCGAGCAATATTTTTCTGTCTGGCAATCTTTTTTCTCATCTTTCTAGTCTTTCTGTCTTATCTTTTTTTCAAAATGATATGAAATGCGCGAGTTAAAAGTAAGCTGACAAACTATTTTAAATATGTAGATTACTGAAAAAAATAAATGTTTTGGTAAGAATCTTTTCCTTTATTTTTCTTTCCGTTTATATTTCCTTTCCTTTAAGACTGTAGCGCAACTAGAAATTTTTTGCTGGTTTGGGGGGAGGGGTTAGTTGTCACTAAATTAAGATAAATATTTAATTAAAGTAATTAAAGTAAGTAAGTATTAATTAAATTTTAAGTCAACTCAATCATTTGACCTCCCAAGCCCCCCCCCCTCTTCTGGCTGCACGTCTGCCTTAAGGACCCGTTTATTACGAGCACTCGGATTTAACGAGTACATGTTACGGTCCCTTTGTGCTCGTTATAAACGAGTTCGACTGTATACATAAATTAACTAACGCGGTAACTCTGTGATCAGTATCGACAGCGTTAAATATCGAATTCGGTAATACCACAAGTATTATGAATAGAGATAACTAATTATCTAATATGATATCATTGAAGTGTTCGTAGATTTCATTTGGATAACGTAATTAATGAATAATGCAAAAATAAGACAAACGATATAAATTTTAAAAATATGGCAATGTATTATGACGGATATTATTAGGAGTGTTTATAAATTTCATTTGAATAATAAATATTGTGACAAGTGTAAAGAAAAGGTAAACAAGTTAAAATGTAAAAATATCGTACCATGCAAAATGGATATTATTAAGAGTGTTCTTAAATTTCATTTGAATAACGAAAATAATGTCTAATTTTAAAATAAGGTAAACAAGTTAAATCGTTAAAATATCGCAATGTATCGATAATTCCTGATATGCGATACGATAATTCCTGATAATACGATAATCCCTGATAATACGATAATTCCTGATGACATATGGTGATATTTAAATATCGTCCTGCACTTTTCAGCTTCAATCTACATGTATTTCTCGCCTAACCTAGAGAGTTTACCAAAAAAATTTTTTCACCAATACAAAATGAAATATTGAAAAATATTAACAAGTTTTGTCATTGTTATTAAAAAATATCAAGATGCCATTAAAAATTAATTAAATTAACTTCGTAAAAACTTATGCAGCTCCTAAAAATGCAGATGAAAATGTTAAAATTGTGAGAAAGCTTCAATTTGTTTTCTTTATATTTACAATTCCCCCCAAAATGTGAAAGAGTATAAAATCTTTTACTACGATCGAACCAAATGTTTAGCAGCGAAATTCAAGTGTTTCAACACCCATCACTAATGTAGATAAATGGTTAGTAAAGACTACTTTTTTCAAATTTAGATTGCGAGAACTTGACCTTCACAGAAGAAAAATCTAGCACATAAATCTGTGATGAAACTATTTTTTGTGCTCTCTAACCTCACAGGTTAAGAAAAACTGTAATTTTGTTACAGTAAGAAGAACTAAAATTAGCAACGCACGAAAACTATTTCTTAACCGACTTGTTTTGTGTTACGTGTATGGAATAATGATTACGGTTCTGTTTGAAATTTCGTTAGTAGTATAGGTAGACAAAAACTTAATTGCCACGATTTTTTACAAGTCGAAATCATCTGCCTGGTTCTAGAGAAAATTACGTAAAATAAATAAATGTACCAAAAAGTACTATAATGTGACGTATTAAAGAAAAAGAAAAGATGCTTAATTCAAAAAAGTATGCCGATTTTTTTATATTAATTATAAGACCGTGACCTTCAAAACTTAATTGGTATATTTGTCTATAAATTAAGTTAAAATTAGCTTTCGGACAATTAATTAATCAGAATTAAATGCTGGAAAAAAACCAAAATATTAAATATACCAAAAAGTATCATAACGCAACTTATTAAAAAAAGTATTTAAGTAAAAAGTACAAATGCAAAGAAGAATTTGAAAAGAAATATTATTTAAAAAGGCGAAACCTCTAAAGCTTAACTGATGTATTTTTTCTAAGAGTAGTTAAAAATAGACTCCAAAATATGCAGAAAATTAATTGAAATAGTAAATGTACCAAAAAAGCTTCTTTATATAACTTATCTTATTAAAAAAATAGAGTTCAAAAATTAACAAAAAAAAAGACTTATTTTTTGATGAAATATTATTATATAAGACAAAATGACTACCAGTAGCCCCAATTTTTCCCTTCAACAACATGAAAAAGGGACCCTATAATTTTTATTTTCTGTTTTTATTTCGATGTAAAAGTCTTTTTTATTTTTCTTTCGTGTTCATAATACTCTTTTTTTTTCAACTTGGTAAAATATATTCTATATGAAACTTTAAGAAATTGTTTGGTTTGGAGTGGAGAGTTTGGACATATTATTATGGTTTCGCTCCTAACTGTTGCCTAATTCTAATTTTTTTTATCTTAATATTTTTCGTAATCACTAGTTAAGTTTTAATAATGAGATCATAATATCAATATCATTATAAAAACGCTTGTTTTAAATGAAGTGTTTAAATTTTATAAAATTACAAAATAAGTAAATGTTAAGAAATAAATAGTTAACTTTTTTAACCTGAAATACTACAGCTTTTATGTATTAAATAATCCAATACTTGGAACACCAAAAAGTTTCTGCCTTGCATCACAAGAATGAGGTTTTAAAAATAAGGAGAAAAAATGAATCAAGGAACATGAGAAAACAATGGAAGCAAGCGAAACAAACTTGTATGTGTTTCAAAAGTTTAGCATCTCTACTATACATATTATTACATATTAAACACTGTTTAAAAAAACGTTTAAATTATTGGTCAAAAAAAGAGTTTGCGGGAAAGAAAACTAACTTATGCTTTATGCATAAGTACTTGCACTTGGGGAGCACCATCCTTTTAAAGTAATATTTATTTAATACTGTAAGTACCGGGATTCTGAGTGCCTGTACTTTTTACCGTATTTTAATCCGCAATTTTTTGCAGTTTAAGTACCTAATATGGTAATAAATTCTTTTACCATATTAAACTCTTTTACCATATTTACTATATTCTTTTACCATTCTCTTATGGCTGTGGTAATAAATTTTTTTGCGCCCCCCCTAAGTAAGTTTATATATTAAGTACATTCTTCACAAAGTCGATAGTTTTAAGCATGTTATATTCTCCACATCTCTCACAGTACTCTGAATTTATGATATTGCTTTTGTCCAGCTGTGAACGATGACAGAAAACGGCAATCATTTTTAAAGCAGCGCATACGTAACCAAATGTTCGTGCAGAATATTGCATGCACTGTCTTCTGATATGTTTAGAGTCTTAACTATATCTTTGTGGCTCTAAAAACAATTTTGAGGATTTCTTTTATTGGTTTATTTCATGTTATTTGATGTATTTACTTTATTTGGAGGTCTTATGCTCTCAATATCACAGAAGTCCATACAGCTGTGTCTGAAGACAGCAGAACACCTACAACGTAACTGACACCTTATAACAGGGACAGAATTTTTGCTCACTAAAAAGTGTTAAAATTCAATCACAAAATTCTGTTTTATCCATTGCCCTCTCCAATTTCTTATTTTAATCCAAAAATCTCTGTCAAAATAATCGCGATAAATAATGGTTGTTGTTGTCGTCTTCGGCCATTAAGGCAGAGGGGTGGGGGGCGAACTTTGGCCAAGAATTCGACTTCTGCCACACCCGTTTATAGGGCGGACCCATTCATTCATCCATTCATTCGTCCACAGATTGCAATTTTGACCTGAACGATCCATCTCTAATTCAGGACCCCCAGAGGTATTGATTTGCAATGAGAACATGGAGGACTTTGTGATCCGACAGATTTAACGTGAGCCAATAAATAATGGTCGGAAAGGCATATAATTTTAATAGGCATTTATTGAAAGTCCGTACTATTTTAAACACGCATCAATTTATTTTTAGTGACCCTGTATTTGTGGGTTCGTTTCGAGACTTTTTGATCAATGTGTTACATATTTTTCGTCTTTTCAGTTAAAGGCCTGAAAATGAATCAATTTAGTTTCGCAATCAAACACACAGCAAAATTTTTCAGAAAAAATTACTGTAAATTAGTACCAGTACTAAAGATGTTTTTACTTTTTGCTGTAAAATTTTACGGGACAAAAAATTCTGATAAGTCGCAATTTTGACAGCAATATCACTGCAATTAAATTAATATTACTCAAAAAGTTATGGAATAAAATTTTACGGTAAAATGGATTTTACGAACTTGCACTCGAGTTGCTAATACTTTTTACCAGAATTTGATTCGGAATTTTTCGCAGTACAGCTAAAATCAGAAATGCAACAACTGCAATAAAAGCTTAATTCCAAGGAAAGAGAAGAAAAAATTTTCTTGCAAAAATCCAGAAAAAGATCTACAATTTTCCAACAACTCCAGTTTTTATTTAACGTATTTCGTTCCATAAGTTGAGTGTCGTTTGATCTCGCGGGATTGAAAATAGGCTTTCTTTATCTTTCAAGCAAAATACATATCATGAGATATTACATGATTAAAAACTTCATTCACTTCAAAAATATATAAAATGGAAACAAAAGTCGACATTCGTTCTGAATCTGACGTCCATTTTCTGAACTTTCCAGATGTGAATATGAAAAAACGAAAGTGTGTTTAAAAATGAAACGTAAAGCTGCCAACGGAAAATGGAAAAATAAAGGTGAGAAACAAAAGTAGAAAAACCACAGCCGAGAGAGAAAAAAGTTAGTAAATGGAACAAGAAAAGCCACAGTGACCGAGAAGGGCAAATCAGTGTAAAATACATTTCCACACGCGTTACGGAGAAAGGGAAAGGAACTAATGTCTTTAACAAGGGAATCAGCATTCAAATGAATAAAACAAGATTCCGGGGCATCAAGATGAGCTGGTGTAACTGAGATGGATATAATTTTGGCATTGTCGAAATTGAGTTTATGCCCAAGATTCCAACAATGTCCTGTAATTAATGATTACGGGCATGTAATCGAAATACTATCATGTTCTTTAAGTCTACACTTTTAAATCAAATTAATTAAAATTTAACATCATGAAATATTTGAAATTTAACAAGGAAAATTATTTTCGAGAAATGTGCATACATCATTTTAAGTTTGTGGCTTTGCTTATTTGTTGGACATTTTTCATAAAAACCCATCTTGTTTAAAAAACAACTTGATAAAAATAAATCTCGAATTAAAAAAATATCTCGAATCCGAAATTGTCATTAAGTAATAATAATTTTAAAAAATCAATTCTTGTGCAAAATCCATCGTCATAAAATATGATAAAAAGGAATCAATAATCGCATAAAAACCCGCTTAATCCAAAACGTGCTTTAAATTTACATGAAAATTGAATTGTTTTTAATTATGTCTATCAGTAAATAAATATGGATCTATGCTCTAAATATGTACCAAGCTAGTTTTGATATAAAAAGAAAGTCATGCAATCGGACAATTTCAGTGATAGTTTGCTGCCAAAGAATATAAATGTAATAAAAAAATTAAAAAAAGATTTTAGAAAAATATCTACCAGTTTCTCAAAAGCATTTTCTTTTTTTATTATCATATTCCTGTTCCGTAATCTCATGTTGTTTGAGCTCGTGGGGCTAATAGAAGCCTTTCCTTATCTTTCAGGTAAGGTATATTAGGAAAAATTTAAAAACAAGAAGGCAAAAAAGAGTGTTTTTGTCAAGTGTAAATGTATTATTCAGTTTGTGATTTGTCTCACCTCTCGGGCTGTCCATTTCATGATTCGTGACTCGATTTGTGAATATGACCGATTGTTTCCTATAAATGATGAGTTCATATGCCTTTTGTTTGTTACGTGAGGTAGTTGATTAATTTAGTCAAACTTGCATACACCCTAAAACGACACTTATGCAGGGAAAGAAGCACAACAACAGAACATTTCATATTTTCGAACATTGGTCCCACTGAAAAATGATATTTCTAAATTTATTCTATGACATAAAAATTTTAAAATATCTAACGAAACAAAAATCCATCATGAAAAATAGTAAAAGGGGCAATACCTATAACGCAGAATTTTCAGTTAAACATATTTTTCATCCTTTTTTTTCTCCCTATTTTATATTAATTTAGGTTAAAATTGAGTAACAAATTTAATATTTAACATTTTAACAATTTATGGTTATGATATACAGCATGAAACATCAGTGCCCTTTTTCTGCGTCTTCCACACACGGCAAACTTTCAATTAATAATTTTTCAAATTAGCACTTTTTTGCAATTATTTATATCTAAGAAAAACAACTATTCATTATTGAAATTGTTTTAATTTGCAAAATTAATTATGAATAAATATTTGAATATGAATGAAAAAATTTTTTTCTTCATAATACTTATTTTGGATTTTATATTTTAATACAAATATAATTCCGCTAATCTAACAGATTTTTTTAGTAACTATTAGGTTTTTATAATTGAAAAAAATACTGAAATATACTTTTGCTTGTGATTAGAGCATCAGAAGAAAAAAAATATAAAAGGGACTCCGGTTTCCTATCTGCGTCAAAAGGTAACGCAACGAATATTTATAATGTTAGTTTTAAAAAAATGATGTCGATTTATTCAGACAAATTTGAAAAAATAAGCTGTAAAAAAAGTAAAAAATTAGATTAAACATTTTAAAAGGTAGAACAAAAACGAAGTAAATGAATCATGAAAATGAGTGATGTGAGAAATTATACAATATCGTATACTGCAGCTGTTCTCTTCAACACTTTTAGTTATGCGGGCCACCACCTACTGAATATACAAATGTAAAAGATATTAATATAATGGTAAATAGATGCTTTTTATATGCTTATATACGCATAACGAATATAGATATAAAATGTGCACTTATGACGGTCATTATTTTGAGAAAGACGCTCTACGAAAAGAGTTAATTTTTCTAACAACTGTGATGACACTTAACTCTCTCAATCGTAAGAAAACTTCCAAGACAAGTGATCAAAGTAAATCTCGACTAGCATCCGAGGTCCAGTACCACTTTGATCATGGCCCCCCTTGTGGGCCGTGGCCCAATGGTTTGGGAACCTCTGTTGGATAAAGTTAGCTTAAAAAAATTGATACTGATTTATTCGGACAAGAAACATGCTTTACTTTAAGGAAGGAGCCGTGGTGGTTCAGGGAATAGAGCATTCGCCTTCCATTGAGGTGACCCAGGTTTGAGTCCCAGCAATGGCTGGTCGATACGAATTCCCCAATGGTAGGCGGATTATGGGATTATGGAATCTTCACCGGGATAACCGTGGGAGTTTTTCGTGATCTTCCTCACCAAGTAACACAAATGCATGCAAGTTCCATCAAAAAACTCTCCACGAAGTTTAATTTGGCCCAATGCTTGATACAAGAATTTCCTTGCCTTCTGGGTTGGGTTCAAAATTACAAAGTTATAGAGTTAAACATTGATAGTCGTTAATCGGAATGGAGTCTGCAGTTGAGACTCAGAATTGACCGGTTATAAAATAAAATTAGGTTTTGAGTTTTACGCTACTTTATAAAGAATTCGATTGCATATCCCACAAAAATAATCAGCAGTTGGGTATTTGCACTCCAAGAAGAAGACAACCAATATTCACGCATATGACCTATGAAGTCAGCACCAGCTAATCTTTATCAGCAATATGGAGTATTAAAGTTTCTCTACATGACTTAAAATACTACACCACATCAAATTTGTTCAAATATCATTCTTCCTAGTCTACTTCTTTTACTTAAGTTAGATTTAGTATTTGTTTATGTATTTTGTTGTAACCGTGATATATTTTTGTTCAGTGAACCTGGCAATTTCGTAATGAGTTTGTTTACGTCCTACATGGTTTTGTGCCTACCTTTGTGTTAAGTCCTTGCGCAAATATATAGTGGTAGAATTGAAATCTTTGTGAAAGAATCTTTGCGAAAGAATATAGGCTGTGTTGCTTTGGCTTACTCGAAATAAAATGGAAAGAGCAGATGCTAACGTAAACAAGTGCCGTGTTTCAACACTTAATCAGGATCGAGATAAACACACTACGTCACTTGCAGTTATCCTATTGATTAAATTGTTTCTGCTGTATAAAATTAGAAAATAAGATTATTATTTTTTTTTTGTTGTTGTTGATAATCATATTCTGCTCTTTATTTTCAGATCCGCATTCATTCGATCAACACAGATTTTTTTTAAAAAAAATAGGGAAACGCAATTTTTTTTTTTTTTTTTGCTTTAAAAAACATTGAATTTTACGACTTGACGTTTGGTTAATGATTAAAAAACGAGCAAAACTCACTCTTTTTCCAACAGAGTCAATGAGAGAAAAAATAAGTTAATAAATAGTTTTTATGAAACAATTTCTAGTTCATTTTCGTGCATTATAAATGCATTGTTTGTTAATTTTGGTCAATTTGCGTTTATCGAGTTTCCAAATTTAATTTGCGAATTGTCTGGGCGTCTATTTCCTCGTTATAAATTTTCGAATGTTAGAAAAATTCAGGTTAATCGCAATAAAAGTTTAATTTATTAAAAACATTTCAAAGTTCGTAGCCTAGATAATCTATACACCTGCCGCCAGAAAAATATCATTCACGAGTTACCAAACAATCATTTCAAAAATGCGGGAAATCACAGACATTTGTCACAGAACAATTAACGTGTAGTTTGATAATCGAAGAATGAGTTAGAATAATAAAGAAAAAATATATTTCCTTACTTAAATGAATAGATTAGATATATTTAGCGTAATGCATAGGAAGTATACTTTAGTTAAGATTTATAATTCCTAAAAAAAAAGTAGGTGCATCTTGAATTTTGCTGCTAATTTTAAAACATTGAGAATATGAGGCACACAATCACGTCACATAAACACGCTATCGAGATGAATGGTTTATATTTTGTTGCTATTATTATTTTGTGTTGGAAGAAATGAATAGCAAGATCTAGCGATGTTTAAATTTCATTTTGTTTTTTAAAGAAAAAAAATATTTTTTAGGTTAGAAATTAAAAATGCTATTCATTTCTTAACTTCGATGAAAATAAAAAAAATAAAAAATTAAGAAATTTTTTATTAATTATTATTTTATTCGTAATAAAATTGATGAATAGTCATTTTCATTGTGTTGAAGTTCGAAAATTAATAAGAAGTGTTACCATTTTTTTTCTTTAAGAACTAAATTTACTCGTTATAAGATTTTATTTCATTCACAAAATTCATTCATTCAAAGCACTATTTTCTGAGTAAATTGTTCAATAAATTGAAATTCGCACACCACCCCCAAAAAATTTAAATTTGGTGGAAAATTTGAGATGTATGTTAAATGTTAAAAACATAAAAAAGTATACTTTCTGACTTAATATAAAAGAACATGGAAAAAACAAAACAAGTTTGACTTAGAAAGAGACAAACCTAGTTTAAATAGCTCGCCATATACTTCATATGTATTAAGAATGCATTTTCTGTCGTTATTTAAAGTTATTCATAGATTTAAAAAAAAAAACATGGGAAAATGTGTCTTCAGATTACAGTTGAGTCTCGATTATTTGGACCACTACTCACTCTGATAACCGAAAAATTCGGTTAAAGCGAAGAGTATAAGAAAAAGAGTTGATATAAATGTAATATATTTAACAAATACAAAATTTATTAGAGTACACCACATACGATTCATTAAAAATCTTACTTAAAAACACTTAAAAAGCATACTTTACTAGAATGAAAGAGTTTTTACTTAATAAGAGTCCTTAATAGTTTTTTTTATATGAAATTACTTAGGAGATTTTCTACAGCAATGTGCAGCATTTATTTAGGGTTAACAGGAAGGCTGCTGTCGCCTCTGCTTATTGTTCTGTACAATAGCACTTTCAATAGTCCATCTGTAAGAAAGATTTTTATAGGTGGATTTCTCATAGTCACTCACTGTCCTCATCATCTTCTCTAGATTCATTTTCATTATTGACGATACTAACTATCATTTCATCGGTCATCTCGTATTGTCCGTCAGCTTGTTTTCCCAAGTCCTTGGAAGATAAAAGTCAGAATTGTTTTCGGCAGTAGTTTTAAAAATAAAAAATAAAATGGAACAAAAAAAAAATTCCTTGAAATATTTGATAGCTCTGTTAAAAGCGGAAACTCGTATAATCGGGACTCTACTGGGCTTTGTTTTCGAAAGTGTCATGAAAAAAGTATCCATTTTAAAAGGGCTGATTTATTTTTTCACAGATATCTGACAGACATACGAAATCAGTCAGGAATAAATGATGACTAAAATTGTGTTGCTTGTAAACACAAAAGTAAACCTAAAGACTCGTGGCAACTGTTATCAATGAACTTTTCACGAGTCAACCAATTATACAACACTACCTTTAACGCCCTAATGAAAGCGTTTAAATCACTATTCTTTTGAGAACTTATGGGAGTAGTCGACGTTTTGGAGTTCTTTATACAATAAAATATGCTATTATATCCATTGTATTTTGAGGGAAATATACCATAGTGTATCACAATTATCATTTTTAAATGAATCATAGTTGCGTCCTCTTTTCATCTGTTAAAATGGAGCCCGGCATCAATGTTTTCTTAGTTGTCTTTTATGTTACAGCATGCTTTAAGAGGAGGCCGTACCACTTTTCATCACATATTATCTTTCACCTCCATCATTAATTAAAAGTATGGAAAAAAGTGAGTTCAGACAAGCATAGAGTGAACCATGAAGTTTCAAATACTAAAAAAAAAATTTCAGTTTTGTTTTTTCAAGAATTATAATTTTGAATACGAAATTTACGGTAAACTGTTACCATAGGAAAGTATAAACTTGCAAATAAAGAGTTTAAATGCAGTATATTTTGGAGTTTTATTACCAGAATTATCTCTTTTCTTTTCTTTAGGGAAAAAAAAAAAAAAAAAAAAACAGAAATGTTAAGACCATAAAAGTACGGTTATTTTACCACAATTTTTTTTTCTCCGTGCAGTAACCGCAAGGCTTATGCTCTGACTTAACTATTTTTTTTAAAAAAAATGATAGTTTGAAATTCTTAAATAATGCTTTTGGGACAGCTTGAGTATGCTAAGTTTGTCACAAACAATAATAATTCATAATCAAACGAGAAGATTACGAGAATGTCTTCTATTTAATTTTTTATAAAATCCAAGTGCAGCTGGAATTTTTTTGAAATTCGTGATGAAGTTTCAGCACCAGTCAGATACATTTTGAAAATGCTCCCGAACAAAATTCAAAAACTAAGGGAAAAAATTGCTATTTCTTAAATAATTACTTTTTAGAGTAAATTTTTAAGCTCTAAAAATGTGCAGAACATTGAAAAAGTCTATGAAGTTTTTTTAAATTTATTTATCCATTTAATAATAAATATAAATACAGTAAGTAATCTTAAAGCGCTAATTCACCTGTTCTATTATTTCTATTGCTCAGAGACTTTAGAGCTTTTTCTTTTCTTCTTTTCCTTTTTTTTTTGTAATAGCTTACGACTAAAAAGAGCTTTTTCAGATTTTTAATTAAAACACGAGTATAAGAAATACTACAAAATCCCATTTGATTATTGTACATGTTTCAAAGATTACATTTTAGATTTTTTTCAATCAATTTTGTTTTCCAAAATAGTATGAAATGTGCCCACCAATGTCAAAATACGTCCTGAAAAAGTTTCTTTGAAGAAAACAAGGATTTCGTGTCCAGTAAATGTGTCGAAATATTAAAAAAATAACAGATTTTCAACTAAATAAATAAAATAAATTTTAAAAAAAGCCTCGAGAATGTAACATTAAAATTTGGAGGTTAAAAAGACATGTTGTTAAAACGCCATTAAATAAACGATTCATTTCAATAGAAATTATAAATGAAAATATAAAATTCTTCAAAGGAATTGTTTCACAAAATTAACACTTCCACCCACTTTGGAAAACATTATTTCTAGAAAAACGAGTCGAATGTTTAAACGAGTCTAATATTTAAGACTTATAAAAAGTTGATATATTATGCTTCGTTGCATAATTTAAGTAGACGGGTCTTTATCCGTTTGATATAACCTCTTTATTCAAGTTATAATTTGAGAAACAAGCTAATTTTTTTTTAACTTTCGATTTCAGTTTCATGAAATTATTTTATCTTCTAAGTCTTTGTTTAATCTCTATCAAATGTTAAATTGTTTTCTTTACGGCTAATCTTTGGCGCAATTGACTTAAATCTCTAAATTCTACAATTTTAATCTCAAAGCCGCATAATCTTGAAGATCTCGAAAAATCGACATTTTTTTTCTCCAGTTCATCGACCTATTTTGTAAATTGAAAAACTTTCATGCTATCTGGACAGAAATACCGTATTTATTACAAAAATAAATATTCCAGGTGACTTTAAAAAAAAAATTAAAGGAAAAAAAATCTATTATTCTTTCGTTCTCATAAACAAGCTAATCCATCCATTCTTACCAAACACCTGCGACAACAATTCTTCCGCAAGTGTCATTTATACCATCCTATCACCATCATCATCAGCGGAAGACAAATGCTTTTGGTCATCTTCCTGGTTTTCTCCAAGGGTGGAAAATCGAACAATTCGCTTGATTTACAACATTCGAAACGAGACTCTTTAATACATCACTATCTCTGTCATCAGTAGTAAAAACTAAAATTTACATTTACACCTCATTAACTTCTTTTTAGATTTCCCTTTAATCCAGTTCTGAAAAACTGTTACATTTCTTGACCAACAAAGTCACGAAACGGCATTATTTACAATCTAAAGAACAGCGGTATATAGAAAAAGAGAAAGGGGAACAAAAAAAGAACACCCCCTTAGCTTCTATCTTTTTTTAATTCTAATTCTTGGTGGCAACGCACACAGATTAAATCGTGATCATCAGAATGTGGCCACTGCCAGGGAGGGTGGAAAGTGTCTTCTTTAAGCCTAAAGGTCCAACCCTGCCCAAAAAGAAGATCTAGATTACTGAAAAAGTCGTCTGACGGAATGTAGGTGTTCTATTTTTTTCTATATCTTCTAACAAACCCTTTCGGGTTTTTTGAAACTCTCTTTTTTCTTCTCACAACTGTAAACTTCCTGTTGTAAAATTTGTACGTTGACCTATTAGAGGTGTTGTGGTATATAAGAATCAGTATCATATGGTTTCAGCATCAATTTCTTTCGAATCTTCATTCGGATAAGTTTAAAGAGTTTTTGAGTTTTACACCCGACTATACAATGACTTTAATGAAAGTGAGTGTTTATGTTTCTTATCATTGTTGGACAACTTTCATCTTTTCATTGTCTTGAGATTTACTTTCAGTCCGGATTAATATTTATTATTTTTCTGAACATTTTTAAGTAGTTTGAAATTTCTTAAAAATGCTATCATTTTTCCGAAAATTAGCATTTATTTTCTAATTTTTTTTGGCAATGTACTTCGTTGAGATGGAGAAACTTTAAATTTTAAGTTACTTCGATATTATGGACAGAATAAATATAGTTATAATATTTTTAAAATTTTTGTAAATTAATTCTTTTTCTTACTTTTTTTGTTATCACTGTTAAGTTCCTTTCAAAAATGCTAAAAATTTCTTGAAAATTTATGTGTGCATATTTTTTTTAAAAATATAACTTTGTAAAAATAGATATTTATGCTAAGAATTTTAAATTTTAATTTATCCTTCTAGGTTATTAACTGAAGAAAATGTCCTAAAAATTCTGAAAATCTTGTGTTTCATTGCTATAAAACTTTTTAAATTTAGAATAGCATCGTTTATATAATAATTAAAAAAATTCATACGTCAATATTAACTCTTTATTATATGACTTAACTGATTATGAATTTTAAAGTTACATATGAATTTATGACTTTTGATTGAGTTTTGTAGACTGAACAAAATATCTTGAAAAACTTAAAAGAATGCAAATTTTTAAGTTTTTTTTACATTATTTCTCAAATGTTTGCGTTAATCTAAAGTTCTGCGAGAATGCTAAAACTTCTAAAGATTTTATATTTTAAATTATATGTTTCTTATAGACTATATATTTCTGAAGATTTTTTCCTGTTTGTTTACATAAACTGTTTAACGTAGCATTGCAAGTGATTCTAACGATTAACTTTTTGCTAACATGAAAGCAATTTTGCTAATATATATGCTTATATAAAACATTTTCATGCAATATTATTATTCAAGATATTTTAAAAACTACTTCTGAAAACGTAAAAATAAATGATAATTAAACAGAAAAAAAACCATCAATACATATTTAAAAAAAAAAATTAAATGCGTATATTTTATGTAAAATTAAAACTTTTTACATTATCATCAGAAACTATCATAATTTGAATTATGCGAAGTTTACTTTTAGTTTTGAAAGTATAGTAACAAAACAGGGGCAAGTTTTATGTGAAAAACTATTAAACTTAAATTTTGTCTTTATGTTGGTGCATTGAGTTCTTTTTTTTCATTAGATTTAATATGTACGTAGTTATACTTAATTCTCTCAATGAATACAAATTTCACTGCTACCACTCTTAAATTTTTTCAATGATTACTGAACTCCTATAAATATTTTACTTATTCACGACGAGTTTGGTGGTTTTTTTTTTTTTTTTTTTTTTTTTTTTTTNATATGACTGAGACAATGCAAAATTTTTTTTTTTTTTTTTAAATAATACAACAATTTACTTATAATCTTTTGAAATATGTATATAGTTGAAAATTTGCGTGTAATTCATGTTAGAGTTATTCTTTTTGTGTATCTGTATCCATTTCAATGTTTAATGTTAAAATTATTACTAGAAAATTTAAAAAATAAAGTGATTGTTAATTTTTAGGAATTTTTATTATTTCTTTTATTTTTGCAAATAACAATCTTTTAAGTTTGCTTAGTAAGAATGCAATAATAAAGAAAAATATTCTCTTGGAAAAACAAATTCTCTATTCAAGATTAATCCTATTTTCTATTTTATATATATAAAAATTTCAATGAGATAGAAAGTTAGGAAATTGAAAATTAGTGTATATTTTCTGGAATCTAGCTAACTTTTTACCAAACCAGGTAACTTTTTTACAAATTGCAGGTCTCCGCTGTTTTACTTCTAACATTTGCTTCCTGTTATGCAACATATAATAATGGTTATCATGGGGGCGATGGATATCATGGTGATAGCAACGGTGGATCTCGTAAAGTTCACATTGAGTCACCAAAAATTCACTTGGATGGTCCAAAAATTCACCTAGACAGTGCAAAGATCCTATTGGACAGGCCCAGCATTCACGTTAAAAACAGTGCACAAGCCCATGAACTATTGGGCGATGATGAACCAATTATCTTAGAAAACGACAAGCCTTTATACATTCGCAAGTCTCTTCATGGATTTCAACCATCTGCCTCAGCAATCCTCATTGAAGGAAACCACGGTCATGGTGGATACGGTTCAAGCCATGGTGGATACGGTTCCAGCCATGGTGGATACGGTTCAAGCCATGGTGGATACGGTTCTAGCCATGGTGGATACAGTTCAGGCCATGGACATGCATCAGGATATAGTTCAGCAAAAATTGTTAGAGGTAATTTTAATTTTTTCTTTTTTAAGAAATAAATTATGCTTTTTTCATTGTTAAAGAGGTACATTCTATATTCAGCTACACTCTATATTTCCCTAACAGTTTGATGGAAAATGATTGTAAATAAGCGACTATCTCAATAAGGCTGCAATCTCAATAAGATGTGTAATTTCAATAAGGCAATAAGCTACAACCTCAATAAGATGTTAAATATAACCATGATATCGTAAATGTTAAACTATAGAACATTAAAGTTTTGCTGATTTTTTTATTAGACGCAAACTTAAACCACGCTCAAGTTGAATCATAATAAATTTTACTTCAACATTAATAAAAAGCTAAGTTTAACAATGTTTTTGTCCATATTGAACTATGGAATTGTGTATAGGATTCGAATAATGGTTAATTTTTGCGTCAGATTGATTCAGTTCGATTATATATGAAAATTGCAGCAAATTCACATTATATTGAGACAAAAAATAATATTTCAAGCAGTTAAAAAACAAGATTTCTGCTTGCTTCTTTATCTTTTTTCATTTAATAATAATTACAATAAGGTACAATAATTAAAAATACAAATACATAATATGAAAAAAATGTTTTACATTTGTTTAAAAAAATTGTACTTATTTCCAAGCGTATACTGAGAGTCCAATATTTTTATGCTTAATAACTGGTTGGGGAAAAGATCTTTTAACTCATAAACGAGTTTTTATTCTGTGGGCTAACATTCTAAATATGAAATTTTGAAAGTCAAAAGTTTAGAGCACTTGCACTGCCACTTCTTTAAAAAATTACTTTCAGAAGAGCTCTTTTAGTTAAAAATTCAAAATTAATCATAATACAAAATAAATCATTAAAAAACTTGGAATATGATGTTTTTCTTTGTACATATCATAGAGCAGTGATTCCTAAAATTCTAGAGTTCCGAAAGTAAGAGCTTTTCTTTGACATTTTTGAAACCTATAATTACATTTAGATCGAATCAATATTCCCTTATTTGCTTAATATTTCGACTGCCTTTGGCAGATTATTAGGGATAAAGTGAATAAGAAAAAAAATGGCAAGTTTTTATTTTTAAAAAATATATATAATTTTTCTAACAATAAAATAAACAAATTATGAAAAAGACAGGTTTTAAATAGTTTTTTTCGTCTCACTTTTCAAATCAAAATAGAATAACTAAATTCGTTCATGAAGGAAACAGGCTTCCCTAATATCCATTTTTAACGTTTATTGCAGTTTTTCTTAGTTTTAATTTCAGAGAAAATCCTAATTCGTCTTATTTTATTCATTTTTGACTTATATATGTGTACACAAAAAGCATTTATTAAATACAAAAGAAAAAAATTCGTAGAGTATACTTTCGCAACATTTTGAAATATTTGAACAAAAATTTTGCATTCGCCCTCCATACAGAATTGGAGTAGAGAGGAAATACGAGTCTGACCTTTAAACAAAAAAGCAAAAAGTATTTAAAAGAAAGTAAAAAAAAAATTAATTCATGCAACCATAAGAATAAACTAAATTATATGTTGGAGATGAAAAAGAAAGGAGACTAAAAGTTACTTTTTGAGATTACAAGTCACAACAATGTGTTTCAGATGCTTCTACACGGGGGGAAAATGTATAGTCAAAACTACCAGAATGTGGTAAAATAAACCTGGCTCTATAGGAACATCAAAAAGTTGTTAATTTTTGCCAAAGTGCTTAGGTAATGATATTCGAAAATTTAACAATAAAATGTGATTTTATCATATGGGATAAAATTTGATAAATGTGGTAAAATTTGGTAATTTTGTCATGGTAATTAACATTTATTTGATTAAATTTACATTTCAATTTTCTGTGTTTTACGAAATGTGTGGTAACAAAAACTGCAATTTTGAACACTAGAATTTCCGGTAAACCGTTACCATTTGAACGAAAAAGTTAACAAATAAATGCTTACCGGAATTATGGATTTTTCTTACAAGAAAGGTCATTACTATACAGTACAGTAATATTAGAATATTAGACGGTAATATTGAAACCAGAATTTTTTTTCTATGTGTACAAATTAGAGAACATCCCCATAATTACTACTTCCATTCCTAAAAAAAAAAAAATGACTGAATCATTTAAAAAATAGAGACTCAAAATTAAATTGTATCTAAACACTAAACAGCCGCCGTTCAACAAACATCATAATTGGGTCAGCTTCTCGTGATATACCATTATAAAAAAACAAATGACCTCTGCAACTTTGGATGATTAAAAAGAATCGTCTCTTCTGGTCAAATTGTTCTAACACGAGAAAGAACTCATTTTTCTAGGCCAAGAGCATCCGTTTAGGCCGAAAATGATATCAGTCAGCAATTAGCCACAAGCAATTGAAGTCTGCTAACAATTTTCTTGTTTGTATTTTTTCTAAATGCTGGCTAACTTTTAAGCAATTAAGTTGAAGTGTTTGTTAAGAATCGAAAGTAACCGGCGGTTAAAATATAGTCTTTTTTTAGAACTGAATGTGTGATTTTTTCAAAGAAAATATAATGAAAAGTGAGCAAAATCTGAAAATAAATGTGAGTTTCTTTAATTGAATCTGTAAGTGGTTTTGTAATTAAAAACACAATACTGTCTAAAGAGCTAGAAAGATCCTTATTAGATAAGATTTGTTACTCATTTTAGTTCTTCTTGTTAACTTTCTTTTTCACCCTTTCTTTATTTTTGTCTTATCTGCGCAATTATCTTTTTTAAGTTAATGAAATGATTTTTATTTTATTTTAACCGTAATATATTTTTCATTCTTTTAGCATGGTCTAGTAACAATTAAGATGTTTTGTTTTATTTCAAATTGCATATACTAAGAATAACGACATCCAGTTGAACTAGTTTAGATAATTTATTGAGTTGTATTACAATGCAGTTTTAATGACTTATACAATTTAACATTATTTGAACCTTTTTAGTCCTATCTACAAGTTAATTATTTTTAATGGTCATTAAAACTGTTCCGTTCCAAAATTCAAATTTTTTTGTTCCTACAGTAATGCATTTTCAATTACAATTATTTTGTTTTCAAATTTTAGTATCAATTACCATATTTTTCTTATGTTTATTTTAACACAAACAGGCTTCTCTAGTTAGCTAAGATTTAATTTTCAGATGTTTCAAGAAATCTTATTTTAATTATTATAATTTAAAAAACCATTTTAATGAACGAAAATTGTTTCTGCTAAGAAAACTTTTCCAGAAATGCAGAAAGAACTGTAAATATTACATAAAAATGGTCAAAATCGTGACAGATAAGATATCGAATTTCACATGTTTTTCAGGTTATAAATAGTTTAATTTTTGAACTTTTATATCTATGTCAACTTAGTTCTGGATATACATTGCATTCATATTGTGTTGTGAGTTTCGATTTTTAAAATTAGTTGGATTTAAGTTCGTATCCTGCATGGGTAAGATAATTGTCAGTTATGACAACATAATTTTTGACTTATAAAATTAGTGGGATCCAAGTTCGTATCGGTATGAATATTAGATGTAAATAATTGCATAAAACTACATGATTTCTGACTTCTAGAATTAGTAGAATTAGAATACAAGTTCGTATCTATATGAGTAGATAAATACGAATAATTACATAAAACTGTATGTTTTTTGACTTCAAGAATTGATGGGATCCAAATTCGTATCTGCACAAGTAAATAAATCTGAATAATTACAAAAAACCATATGATTTTTGATTTCTGAAATGGGTGGCATCCAAGTTTGCTTGTGTATGAGTAGATAAATATGAATAATCGCATAAAACTGCATGATTAATGACTTCTGAAAGTAATGGGATGCAAATTCGTATTTGCATGAAATGATAATTATTAAGAGTTAGAGCTAGAAATGCAAAAAATGTTCTTCTATTTGATCCCGTTTTTTTACAATTCTTAAATTAATAATTCGCAAAATAATAATAATATTAATAATAAACTCAACTTAAATAATAACTTTAAGACTCATAATGGGATATTTGAAGCAATAATGGCAAAGGCTATTATTTACTTTGTGAAACTACAATTTTCATTGAATCAATTCCTTTTGTATTTTCTCTATAAATTCATCGTCACACTATAAATTTTAATGGCACATTTTATTTACTCCATTTATAGCTCCAGCTACAATCGTTGCCGCTGCTGCACCCCTCATAGCACCAGCACCCATTGCCCATGACGCCATCTTCGTACGCAGACCAGTCCATGTTGCAAAGGAACTTGTACCCACTCAAGATCACTTGGAGAAAGCCCATTTCGAACGTGTCATTGTCAGTGGCGGATATGCTCACGGACACGCTGGTCACCCCACTGGTACCGTGGTGCACGCCGTCCCCATCTCTAAAGCTATACAAGAAAAGACAGTCGTCTATGAAAGGGCCCCACTTCACAGTGCTGGACATGGAATTATCAGCTACAGTGCTTATCACTCCCCATCTCCCGTGGCTGTTGGACCAGCTGTAATTGCTGATGCTGGTCATGGTTATGGAAGTCATGGCTATGGACTTTCTGGAGGCAAGGATGTTCACCATGGTTATGGAGGCTATAAGAAATATTAACTTGCTTTCTAAAAGTAAGTATAAAAGTCAAATACTTCATTGATGTTTTGTACCTAGACAAATTAGGAAAACGTCTTCGGTAAGCACATGAAAACAGAAGAAAGTTTTATGCGTGTATAAAATTTCTTTTAAAAAAAATGTATAACTTGTTAAAAAAAATTCTGGTTTGTATCAGGAGATGGGCCGAATAATGTTTAAAATTGATCCAGGATTGTCAAAACTGTACAAGTATCATTAATCTATTGGTCACAGCAAATACTTTTATCGCAAAAGAAGCTCTCCCGAGAAAAACCGTTTTTGAGCATATCCCTAAATATGCTTAGATCTATTCATGATCCTAAAGATTTGAATGATTGAAGAACCAAGTAGGGTGTGTTCGACGTTATTAGCAATAAAAAATGTTAATTTATATTGTTATTTTGAAATTTTTGAAGAATTGTTTGAGTTTATATTAGGATCACTCTTATGAGCAGCACTCGTGTATTGTTTTAGGTGCATTACATGTGATGAATTAAATTTTTCTTGCACAAAGTATGTTATAAATGCATCTAAAATAATTTTTGTCTCTTACTAAGACTTTAAAATTGGATTAACATTTCTTTTCTTTTAAACAATCGAATCTTCCTATGTAAAAAATATTCGTGCATAAAAGGTGTAACTTTATTTCACGCATTTTCCAATAAAATATTCACTTTCAATTTTTCTTTTAAAAATGAATTCAAATTCATGTCAATTTGGGATTCTGTATTTTCGTTTTGTGTTTAATTCATATGTTCAGCATCGAAATTTCCCCTTATGATAGAAAGAATTATAGAAACAATTATCGTCTGTCATCTTATTGTCATTATACAGTTGTTAAAATTGTGTCTGTTTTTTAAAAACAGGATTTTCTTAGTTCTGGAACATTTCGAAAAACTACCATAATTTGCAGCAACTTAGCATATTTTCTAGAGTAAAATTTTGGACGTCTTTAGCCGAGTTGTCTGCTGAACCTGCCTCAGGAGATTTTTGTCAGATTCAAAATTGTGAACGTGTATTGCAATCAAGTGGTTTAATATCAATATTTTCAAAAGCTATTGTTTCATATGCCAGTTACGCAGCTTAATTTTTGTTATTCTTTTTCTCTAGGTTGGCAACATGGCAAGCCTGCAGTTTGCTTATTTAGATCTGATGACTTTCAAAGTCAAATATACCGTAAAGAGCTTATTTTGTAAATATTCATAGAATTTACTGCTTCATTTATTTGTAAATAAATTATGCAAAAGAAACCGACGTTGTAATAAAGAAATAAATCTGTTACTTGTACATAACGCCTTTTCATTTTATGCATACCTTTATTTCATCTTATTTTAAGTTTTGAAAATTTTAAAATTCCTTTTGCTTATAGATATTAGTACCTAATTCTTCCATGATTAGCAGTGTGAACAGTAATTCGATTCAAGTGATTTGGTAAAATAATTAGATTCAAGTGATTTGAATCAGTGATTCGAAACATGCTATACGGATCAGTGGTTCAAATGACGTGAATCATATCACTAATTCGAATCTATGGTGATGAGATTCAAATAGCTATTCGAATCAGCGATTCAAATTAGGTGATTCGGATCAATGATTCCAATGAAGTGATTTGGATCAGTGATACAAATGTTGTTATTCGGATCACTAATTGGAATTAAGTGATTTAACGAAATAATGGCGAATCATGTAATTCGAATCAAATGATTTAAACAATATCCAATTTAGAAATACAGTCTCAGTTCACTTACCTAGTGCACTTTTTTCCCTTTCCAACTGCCGATCGAATGAAAAATCTATTAAAACATTAGAATTCATTCAAATGATTAAGTAAGCCAATTATACCTTAATTTTTAATATATATGTTGCTATAATATGTATGTATAATTTTAATATATATGTTGCTATATGTTAAAAGTACTTTTAAATGCAGCAATTAAAGAAAATTAAATTTAAAAAAAAAAATTTTTTTTATCTAATATATCGAATACTTTCAATAGAAAATTTTAAATTACAAATGATGAATGGGAAAAAAACTCTACGGTTTAGCAATTTTTTTTTAAAACTTCATATGATACTGAATCACTGCGAAATAAAAGTAAGAGAATTTCAGGAAACAATAATTCATTATAATTTAAATAAATTCCTATAAAATTAGCTGATTCGAATCAATCGATTCAACATGATTCAATTGATTCCAATCCAATAAATTCAGTAATTCGAATAATCACCGATTTATTATACAACATGCGAGGAATTCTAAATTCCGACTTCCTTTTACAACACTTAGTTTGTGGCTTAGTGTGGTACATAGATTTAATATGATAATACACATTACCAAGTTTGAAAATTATGGGTTAGTAATCGGGGAAAGTTTAGTTAATTATATAGGAGAGAAAATAGGATACCTGCAAGTGAGGTTGTGTGGGTATCTCGATCCTGATGGGTTGTTGAAATGCAGCATTTGTTTACGTTAGCAACTGTTCTTTCCATCCTATTTCGAGTAACCCAAGCCAGACAAGTATGAATTCTCTTAAGTGCCACATTCTATATTCTTTCGCAAAGATTTCAATTCTTTCACTGTATATTTCTTACTTAGCGCAAAAACAGGAGCGAAGCCCTGTGGAACATAAACAAACTAATTGTGCATAGAAGTTGCCAGGTACACAAAACAAAAAATATAACATGGTTACAATAAAATGCATAAACAAATAATAAATCTAAGCTAAATAAAAGGCGCAGACGAGAAGGAATTATATTTCAACAAATTCGATGCGCGATACAGCGCTGTATTTAAATAACTTCACGTTAATTAACGTTGTAACTTATGTGGAGAAACTTAGCTTAACTTTATCACGCCATTTTGCTTATAAACCGCGATGGCTCAGGGGATAGACCATTCAATGAGGTGAACCGGGTTCGAGTTCCAGCGATGGCTGGTCGATACGAATTCCACATCCGGCTTGCCCTGACCTCAG
The DNA here is from genome assembly GCF_043381705.1 of Parasteatoda tepidariorum. Classification (NCBI taxonomy): domain Eukaryota; kingdom Metazoa; phylum Arthropoda; class Arachnida; order Araneae; family Theridiidae; genus Parasteatoda; species Parasteatoda tepidariorum. The sequence continues at coordinate 103,698,215 of NC_092204.1, read as the reverse complement.
TGCCGACGTGAAATATCCTCAGTGGTAGACGGATCATGGGCTAGAGTCACCTTGCCGTCAGGCTAACCATGACAGGTTCCCGTAGTTTTCCTCGTTATGTAACGCAAATGTGGATTAGTTTCATCAAAAAATCCACCACGAAAGCAAATGTTTCCCAATACTTGATCCAGGAGTTCCTTTGTCTTTTGGATTGGGTTCAAAATGACAAGGCTACGTAGTTGAGCATTAGTATAGACGTAAACCCAAAAATTGGGTCGGCTGTTCAACGACGGTTATAAAATAAAATAAAATTAGCGGCTGGCGCTTACGTCATAGGTCACATGTGCGATCTTCTTGAAGTGCAAGTACCCAATTTCGACGTTGTATTATAAAGATATTATTGGACATTAAATTTCAGTTTCTTGTGCCACCCCCTAAAATTTGTTAGTAATGTTAGCCTAGCGAGTGGTATAGGTATATCATAATACTAAACGTGGCAATGTTTAGATATTACAGGTTAATATTTAGGGAAAATGTAGGCTTTTATGTATGTGGTCGACGGTTTCATTATAAAGGTTAATATTGACGTTATAATTCGGCCTCCTTGTGAGCATCTTAACTCGTCTATAATTTTGTGGCATGGTGTAGTACATCGTACCAATATATCTGACTCAGTTGGAAAATTGTAGGTTAATACTTAGTTAAAACATAAACCATTCTGTAAGTGAAGAACATGAAAGGAACACTTGTTCCGACGACACAGGAATTACTTAGGCCCCCTTGAATCCCCCCGCCCCCATTTCGCGTATAATTTTGCTGCTTGGGATAAAGTATAGGTATATTGTAATTATAAATGGGACCACATTTGAAAATACTAGTTTAATAATTAGGAATATATAGTATATCTAGAGAACGCAAGGCGTTATTAGACCTTACATTATCAAAGGGAATATTGAGAACGAAAATTTAAAATATTTTCTTTAAGAATTACCAGGCAGTAAAAAAAAAAAAGAAAAAAAGATCTTTTTAAAATGAAATTCTGTAATAAAGAGGAAAAATTGATTACCTCCTTTAATACACAACTGTTACAGGTTTCGAACGCACGCACTTTTGAATTGATTGAAACTTAAATTTTCATAATTTATGCGGAATTTATTTCAATTTGTTTTATATTAAAAATTAAGCGTCCATTTATAGGAATATTTTACTTCTAAATATGTTTTTGTAGTATTTTAGTAATGAAACTACACACTGTTTCCTTTCGTTCATGTCCCGCAGTGGACTGATCGTTATGACGCGGTTCCCAGCAGACCACCGAAGTCAAGCATCACTGACTGCGGTCAGTGTGCGGGTGGGTGACCACTTGGATCAGTCTGCGTAGGGACCGAGGGTGTGCGGTATGGGTCCTCGTTAAACTGTTCTACTGTAAAGTGCTCGACTTCGCGTACAGGTCGTCGGGCTACCGAAGCGGGGGTGCCATCCCCTCTGCAGAGGATCAAAATTGTGATGGCATGTCTTCGGATCATCCTCAGGGATGTTTCCCAGATCGTCGCCAACAGCCCATTGTGCAGCTCTAGTGCGACATAAATGAACAAATCAAATAAAAAAATCCTTTCGTTCATCCTATTCAAGTTGTATGGTAAAGTGCTTCAGTAAATTTTCTGTCTTTCAACTTGAAGAGCAAACCTTTCTTACAGAATATACAGGAATATACAGAATTATGAAAAATATACAGAAATGCGAACAATTCATTTTGGGAAAAAAAATTTAAAATAAGTATAGTCAGTTTTTCACGTTTTTGGAAAGCGTTGCATCTCTATAAAGTGTGAAAATGAAATATAATTTTAAAGTTGAAGAGATCTTGAGCGAACCATCCATAAATATGTTTAAAAATAATACAACACAGGAAGTTAAAAAAGAAAAAGAGGAAGGAAAAAAATAGCTGTGCTGTAAAATCTTCCTTTTTATGAGTTAAATCCGATCTTTATGACCAGCTTTAATATTCTCCCTTTTTTACGAACGCCACTCATTAAAACTCTTTTTGTTTGTGTCCACTATTTGCGCCGCTTATTCGAATAAACTTATTATTTCCAATTCAATCTTTAATCTGAAATTGTAGTATTGTGAAAATCCAAGTTCTCGATTAATATAGATTTATCGATCAAGTTTTCATAACATCTCCTGTAAATTAGAGGAATGCTTTAAAAAAAAGGTTTAAATTAACTCGCTATCATTACGTATTCTTATCGCAGAATCATTCGTAAGTATTCTATTCATAGAATCATTACGTAGAATCTCCGATTGTTGAAACTAGTACTTTAGTAAACTTAAGTTTGATTTTTCCTGAGACTTTATATCACTTTTGAACACTTGGATTGCGTTTTTGATTTTTGATGAACACTTGAATTATGCTTGCGGTTTTTGGTGAACTTTATTTTTGATTATTCGGGATCACGTCAATTATTAAGATTGTAATTTTGTTTCACTTTTGACTTATTGCCGAAAGCTTGGATACTTCGCTTGTTGATACATTTCTAAACTTGACATCTTTTTAGTTGTGATTACTTATTTTTCAAAATATCACTTAATTGAGTATATTATTGTTTTTGGTATTTTATTATAGATACTGCAAATTTATAATCTTCATTGTTTAATGTTTAATAATTTATAATATCATATTTCTAAATTTAACGTATATCTTCCTTACCAGAACAATTTCGAAGCTTAATTTTTGAAGTATCACAAGTATCGGATAAAACTTTGAGTGTATACAACTTTTTCTAAACTTCTAGCTTATGCAACATGAAAAAGTATATTTTTTAGTTACAATATACCATCTTCAGCGTCCTATTTAATTATTTTTTAGATTTATTAGGTTTTTAAACATGACTTTGTGAGCAGGTAGTTTCATTTTTCCTTCAACAGATTCCTTAGAACTGTATTGGTTAAGTTTAATTAAGTTGCCATGCATGGCTTTATGAGTGGATGCATGTTTGCACTCGTTTCCTATTTAATGTATTTAGACTGTTGATTTTTTAAGTAAGGAATTTTTAAATATAATATTATGTGTGCGTACGCTTCCTATTTAATAGATTTTTTTAAAATTGTATCGATTCCTTAAGTTAAATTATTTTTCAAAGTTAATTTTGAATGTTTGTCGCATGAAAAAATACTATAATATTGCTTAAAGATAATAATTTTGACAGTAGCTTATTTGCAATATTCCATTACATAACCGTATCTTCGTATTTTAAAACTCACTCAGAAGACAATAGAACTTTTATTAAACTCTCCTTCATGGGAGACTCAGAGAGTTTATCTGGTTTGTGTTTACTTTATATTGAAAAGAAAATCTTGAAAATTTATTACAGTTTGTCAAGCGGTAACGGGTCATTAATCTATGAACAGTTGACCTCTGGTGGCATTCGTTTGGTCAGCGTGGGGTTGAGACATTAATTAACTAGCTATTACTAGGAAATGACCGTTGGTCACTTCGGCGAAATCTGGGTGCAAATAAATAGCTTCTTAAAATTTTCACATGACTCAAAAAATATGTAAGACGATGTTAACGCCTCTTATGCTTTAGATTTTGCATATTGGAGATATTTTCAGAAATATGGCATCCAATCCTGGAGCGTAGGAACAATTCGTAGCTGCGACAATTCGTTTTGGGCAGAATTCGTCACGGTGACAATTCGAACAAGTCGTTACGGTCACAATTCTTTGTTGCCGTAATTTCTTGATTTTAAAAAAAATTAGAAAGGTTGGCAAGTTTTATTTTCGTCTTGCTAGAGCCACATTATAGGGTATTGGCTACTGTCTGAGAAACATTCCTGAGGATGATCCGAAGCCATGCCATCCCAAGTTTGGTCCTCTACAGAGCGAATAAAAATAAGACAGGGAAATTTTGCTAAAGCTAGCACAAGATTAAACATTAAAAAAAAAAAATTCTTCAACTTATACTGGGTGTTTTATCGCAAAACTAGAACTTTTTAAAATATGAGACCAGTAAAAAATTGAATCATAAATAGTTTCAAACAAAATTTTTAAAAAATAGAATAACCTAAAAAACTTTTGATTTAAAAATCGGATTTTTGCTGCAATTTTAATGGCTCAAGAGGCAGACTTTAAATAAGTTAATTAAAATATTTAGACTATTTTCTGAGTTTTGAAATCACATAAAAACATAACTTTCTCTTTAAAAAAAAAGTTAAGATGCATTCAGATTTTTGACGCAAATTTTAAAGAGTAGTCACACTTACGAAAATATGATCCAAATAGTTTGACGAGGCGTTCAAGCCTCTTGCCGTTAATTTTACATTTAATCATCCTAAATATCTGTAGCGATGGCATATCTAAATTCATTTTCATCGCTAAATATCTGTATAACTATTTAAGAAAATCAAAATATATATTTGTACGGAATTTAAAAAATATCATTTGTTTCAACGCAATTTTTAATGCTTATTTAATTTAATAATAATAAATTTTTTACTAGAAAGGTAAATAAATTTGACATTTACGAAAAAATTCTTATTCAAAGTCACTTTTAAAAATTGCCGATAACTTATGAAGTTATAACTACATTCAAATCGGACTTTTTATCGGACTTTTTAACTAAAGGAAAAATGTTATTATTTCAGTACCTGCGCTGTTTAAAACCTCTACTTCAATTATTAATAGCTTAATAAATTTTTAATATTTTTTTATTCATTTTTAAAATTTAATAATGTTTTATTATCACTTATAAGCTATTTCTTTACATTCAATAAATTTCATAAATCTGCTCAGTTGCAACGTCGTTTAAAAAACTAAAATAGTTGTTGGATTGTTATGCTAATTTTGGATGAAATGAAGTATTTTAACTGCCACGGCATATTAACAGTTTAAGAAATGATTAAGAATCAGGGCATTTTGCTCCCATTTATGACGCTTATGATCTCTTTGTCAGTAACAATAAAAATTAACACCCTTCCCTCTTAGATGCATGCGAATAAATTAAATATTTCCTTAGCTTTTGTAGAAGAATTTTGGCTTCGGAAATGCGTGCATTTCATTGTAACTGCATAAAAATTCAGCTTCCACGACAAATTCTTTCTGCGACGAGTTGTACCAGCAATGAAATTGACACTCCGACGAATTGAGTTCACGACAAATCGTTTCTCTTTCAAATTGTGCCCGCCACTATTTGTCTGTGCGACGAGTTGAGCCCATGATGAAATTGTCTCTGCAGCGAGTTGTGTTTGGTGTGAAATATCACTCTGACAAAATGTATCCATGACAAATCGTCTCTCCAGCAAACTGTGCCCAGAACGAATTGTCTGTGCGACGAGTTGAACCCATGGCGAATTGTCTCCGGTGGGCGTTGTGTCAGCAATGAATTATCTCTCCGGCAAATTGTGCCCAGAAGGAATTGACTGTGCGACGAGTTAAACCCATGACGAATTGTCTCCACTGGGCGTTGTGTCAGCAATGAATTATAACTCCGACGAAATGCATCCATGACAAATCGTCTCTCCAGCAAATTGTGCCCAGAACGAATTGTCACTGCGACGAATTGCGCTCAAGACGAATCATCTATAACAATTGTGCACGACGAATTATCACCACGAGGAATTGCGCCCATTGAATTAAAGTAGAACTATTGGTTATCACGAGGTTGTTTATCAGGGGGTGGGAGCTGTGGCGTTGCATGTTAAATAGAAAGATAATTAGAATATGTTTTTTGAATTAAGTAGTTTAATTTGGAAGTATAAAATGCAAAATTTGAACGAAATCAGTCACAATGTACTCAAGAAATTATATTTTAATAAGACAGTTTTTTAAAATAAGATAATTAAACTATTGGACCGATTTCATTCAAATTCGTATTTTGTTATTTAAAATTGCAAACTTACAAGTGATGTATAATTCAAAATATTTTCGACTATTATGAAATAAATTCATAAAACCAATTAACAGTTACATTAATAATTATTGTTTACATGAAATTTACTTTGAATAAAAGAATTTTATAGCTTTGTGCAAAAATTCTTCGATTTGTTTAAAAGAATCTCAAAACATAGCGAAATATGCAGGAAATAAATAATTAATATTATGGGGACCAAAATTTTGACTGTTTTCCTACTAACTATTGGCGGCTACCTCTTGTACTTTGAGGATAAGAAATCTAAATATGTCGAAGGAAAAGGTATGCTTATTCAGAGAAAGAACGTATTTGTCTCTGGTTTTCTAACTTAAAATGTCGCCGAAACTAATTAATTAGCATGGTTAAGGTACTGACATCGAACCATTACGATAGAGTATTGGCTCATTATTACTTATTGAATGAGTATTAGCACGCTTTTTATTGATTGATAAAGTATTAACTCACTTACTGCTTATTGATTGAGTATTAACTCACTTATATTACTTATTGATTGAGTATTAACTTACTTATTACTTATTGAGTATTGGCTCACTTATTACTAGCTCAGCATTTTGTTGTTTACATGTTTCTCTTAATTCGTTCACGCATGCAGGTCACAGTGTTTTTGATAAGTTAAATTTTTTAAGAAAGTCAAATAAATTGTCAAGACAAGATGGAAATTTTTTTAAAAATATGATGCCCAATCTTTCATATGAATCTTCAGTGTAAGAAATTCACAAGTAATTAAGATATCATTCACAAAATTAGGAAAGCAAATTTAAATAAACGGAAAAGAGAAATAAAAATTTCGTGCAATAAACCTTAAACGTGCGAATACATAGTATTTCTCATGTGAATCAAAATCTAATTTTTTAATGGTGATGTTAGTGACATTGATGTGTCATTCATGATGTGAAAATAAATAGTGATGTTAGTTAGTGATGTAACGGTTTCATTAATGGGTTTTTCTGACAAATTTTTTTTTTTTTTTTTATTTACCAATATTTTCTATAAATATTTTAAGACATTTGTAGACATTTTAGAAGCTATAATCCCCCCCCCCTTTTTTTCACAATAAATCGGTTTTAAATTAATTTCGCTGGTGCGAAGTATTATTAAAAAAAAATCGAAAACTGTCTGCCAGAAGTCATAAAACTGATCATTAGTAATCCATTTAGCTAAATTGAAAAAAAAAAGAAAGAAAAAAAAAAAGCTTTGTATTTTATTTAAAAGCAAGGTATTGATATTGATTCATAGTATTGATTCAAAGCGATTTAGACGCCACCTATGCCGTTGGTTTTTGCATGTTTGGAAACTTAATTGTTTTTGAAATGTTTTATAAAAATTTGTAGCCGTATGCTGGCATTTTCAGGTTATATGACACTTATTCGTTCACATGAAACATTTCCTATGAATCATTTATAAAAAATTTAAACTTTCTTCAAGGTGATATAAAGTAATCAGACTATTTTTAAAAATTTAAACAACGTTACAAATAACAATTTCGTGTTATAACCCTTACTTAGTTTGTTATTTTTTTACCGACATTGAACAGCCGATTTTTCTGAACTTTACTTCCTTATTTAAAAGAACAGAACTATTACTAGAGCATTTTAAAATTTGACCAACTGAAAAAAGAAAATGAGGCCTATAAAAATGTCGTTAATTTTTTTATTCTATTTATTTTCTCTGCACTTTACAGACTCATCTTTAATTGATGATAAACTAGATGGCAGCACCATAAACTTTACTAGTATAATTTTTGATGTTTTTGATTTTTTACTGTGAGCGCCATCTAGGAAATTTTAATAAATATATAAATATGACATAGTATTTGTATAACAATATTTTGAAATTTTAATTAGATTATATATATGACATAGTATTTGTATATTAGAATATGTAAAATAATTCTTTTTTATTCTATATTTTTTAAATGGTCCCACTTTTGAATTTGTAAATTCGAATAAATCATAAATCAATTTGAATAAATCAACTAAATTATCTTAATAAGAAACAAAACTATTTTGGCGTTAAAGGGAATAAATTATGACTAATTGAATAATAATAGTATTTTTTAATTTCTTTGCATTAGGAAGATACATTGATTTAAATATCGGGCTACAATGAATGAATAATTAAAATACCGCTTCAGAGAAACTATAAGCCGTTAATATTTATAGAATTTAAAAAAATTTTGGAGGAAAATTATAACATTAATGTTAATTTTTGACGCTAATAAAAATGCATTGCTTTGTCAGCAGAAAAAATATTTTTAATTCATTCAAAATAGTTTTAAATGAAAAAAAGAACTGAAATGAAAGAAGCAGTAATTTGAGACTCCGAGAATATGATGAAATTCTTTAAATAGTTTTATTCCATATTTTAATGTATTTCAAAAGTATGATTCAAAAAATAACATTAAAAAAGAGAGGAAAAAATTCAGCGGAAGAAGTTAATTTAATCTTAATATTTTATGTGATATAATCAATTGGGTTTTAAAATCTTCATTAATAAATACATGATTTAAAAATGAAGCAGAAACATTACGGATCTAATCCCCGATAAGGAGCTCCTACAGCTTGCTCCAATGTTTTTTATCTTTTAAATATTAAACAATCGTTTGATGCTTGACCTTTAGGATGAGCCAGTTTATGGTTTTCACATGATGTTATTATTGTTTATTTAATAATAATTCCCTCATCAATATTTTTAATAATACTATCGGAAACCAACCACTATTAAAAAAAAAGTTAAAATGTTAACGAATAATATACAGATCATGATTTTTAAATAGACTTATGAAACATTCCTACTGAACCTAAGTTGAAAAAATATTTAATTTGAAATGATAAGCTTGCTTTCAAAGCATTTTAATTTACCATGAATCCGTTTGTTTATACCTTGGCATACAAAGATTACTAGATCGAAAGATTACTATTACTATATCGTTGATAGCCAAGGTTTATACCAAAAAGTGATGGAAAGAACGAAAATTTCAGAGCGGTATCATCAAATCATCTTTTAGAAAACTCTAAAATCACCAAGTTTGGGAAATGACCCATTGTTTTTTATTTTATTTGTTTATTTACTTATTTATTTACTTATTTTTGTTTTCATCTTATTTCAAGATTGATGCTCTTAAATACTGAGAGCTTACTTCTCAATGGTTTTCTACGCAATGCTGCCATCTATTATATATCTTTAAAACCATTTCACTTTATGTTTATTAGTTGAAAAATTCTAATCTAGATGTCGCAACTAATACCATTCCTTAGATATGAAATATCTCAGCTTATTTGTCTTATAACGTAAGTCTGTATCACTGTTTTTCCCTTTATTAAAAATCAATGACAACTAATTTTGAAATCTGTCTGTACTTAATTGATGTAGGTTTCAATTGTACATTTTTGAGTATAGCGAATGTTAATAATCTGAAATTAAATGTATGTGAAATATAAGACCATTTTTTTACGCATTTTAAAGTAGATTTATAATTTGGAATGTTATTCTGTTTATTTATTAAATTTTTCTTTTTGTATATGCATGTTTTTTAAACTGTGTATAATGATATTGAAATTATATTTACTAACAAGTCGAAACAATAAGGGGCGTACCGATTTTTTGCAATAGTTTCCCAATCACAACATATTGTTCGTACACAATACTAAAAAGAAAGAAAAAAATACTTTTTTATTAATCTTAGCGTTCTGATTCATATAAAAAGCATTTTTTTAAGATTTATGATTGCAGTTAAAAAAGAAATAGCAGCAGAAGACTTTTTTAGTGAAAAAAAATTAAACGTAAGTATGAGCTGTTTACTTCTGTATAAAATAAATTATCGAAGAATATATCGAATAAAAACGCACAAAATATCTTAACAAAAATACAGCAAAAAAATTATTAACCGTTAATTTATTTGACAAAAAATTACTTATTAAATTACGTAATATCGTTTTGGATATTACAGTTGAAAGTTTTTACAATTCTGGAAAATAATTCATTAGGAAGGTTCTGGTAGATTACTCTGAAATTCGATAATACTTTGAACTATAGGTTACTAATAAATATTTGAATAGTTAATGATAAAATATTAAGATTTTTAGACCGTTACAGATTTAGATATTTTTATAACAGTTAAAACTCAGTTAATTTAGGAGAGAAAAAGTTAAGGCCTGCTAATCACATAATTGAATACAATCAATCAACATATAAAGGTCTTTTTCTCATACAAAAATTCGCTGCTTGGAAATTATTCGATAGATTACTTTTACAGTTACTTTTAAAGAATGCTTTAAGCTACTTTTGTAACTGTTGTAAGTTTGTTACAAATAATCAAGTTTTTTTATCACGTTTTGTTCATTTTTTTCTAACTCATTTAAATTTGTTGATCTTGAAAATTGCACACAATGTTAAAGTGAAGAAAAGACACCAGCTTTTGTGATATATTTTTACAATGTTTTAAAAAATCACTTCACTACCTTGTTATGCATTCCATAAAAATATACACAATGGGATAATTATACGCTGATTTTAATAAATTTTATGGAGATTTTTTATAAAAAAAAAGTGGAGATTTTTTATAAAATAGTGGAGATTTTTTATAAAAAAAAAAAGCTTAATATTTTTTTTTTAATAAAGAGTCATCATCGATGAAAAATATTTGAATAGTTTAAGTAATTCTTTAATAAGAATTATGCAGCAGAGTTAATTTTAAACGTTTAAATATTTTTTTTTTTTTAAAAGTCCAGATAATTCTTTTTAAGATAGTACGTGTAGACTAAAGCAAAAAGCAACTTGAATAAAGCGCAAATGAAAGTGCATAAATGATAGTTTCAGTTCTATTAACAAGAATCTTCCTCAGTATATAAACATCAAAAAAAAATTACGTTTAGTCGCTAATTTTGGCTCTTCTTGTTCATTCTTATATGAATGATTGTTTGTAGGTTCTAACGTATGGGGAAAGTATTTAAAGTATTTGTTCATTTTTAAGGACACAGAATCCTTTTCAACAATATAGTATATATATAGTATAGTTATACTTTGACTTTAATGCACTCAAACTGTGGCTTGTTATTTTCTTTGATGAAAAAGCTTCAAAAATAACCTTTGGTGATATTTAGAATATTTTTTTTAAAAATTCAGTTTATCTCTCTCTGCCAAATTTCTTATTTTATTTAACAAGTATTTTTTAAGTATTGTAGTTTTTGAACCTTAGTAGTAGTTTGACCCCATTTTTCTTTATTTTTCGCAATAGCTTCGAATGTTTTAAAGGCCTTTTTTAGGAGAATTTCGTGCTTTTAGATTTGAAAAAAGAATATTATTTTGAAAAATTGGATTCATTCATTGATTTTTTTTTTTTTAAAGAATAGATTGCTTATTGTATTAACATTTAAGAATAAAACTTGATTCAGACTGACAAGGCATTGGAAATAATGCCCAATCAGTTATATCTAAAGTGCCATCAATCTTAATAGAAATAATAAAAAAATAGTTTTTATCATTTAATAAGTAATTGTAACATGATAAGACTCAGAGATCCAGGGGAACTTCGAGAGCTCTAGTCAGTTGGAAAGTGAACGGAATTTTGATAATATATTCCTGGTGCGATAATATGATCTGGTTGCCGCAACCGTGAAATTATTGAAACCTTAAATTGTTATCAGGCGATTTAAATGCTTTAGCAAGTGGCAAGATGGTCAAACTTTCGATTACAAGATTCCGCCCTTACAGATACAAAGTCTAGATACTAAAAACATAGTAAAAATGTACAAAAGTTACTTATGATTCTTTACACAAAACGAAACCAGTCATTTACATACATGATATGTAGACCTCTAAATTTTTTTAAAAAAGAAAAACGTAAAAGTTTGTAGTATCTTTGCAATTTCCTACAATGTTCGAAATTTTGGAAGGCACTAAGCCATGATATCGAACAAAGGTTATGAAACTTATGACGTCCAGATGAACCGTGATATCGTATAATGGTTCATACTGTCGTACTATAACCATATGGTTCATGAGAGAAAACAAGGTTTATATTACATCTTAATGAGTTTGCAGCAAGTTTGTACTATTGTTTTGTCCATGGTATCAATATTATGGCTTAACATTGAACAGGTGTTACCTAGAGTTTATCAAGTACATACAAAAAATTTCGAAATAAAATCTTTGTTTTAAAGATAAAAGTGTTGAAAGTTATGCTAATTTTTTTACAATCAAATTTTCATGTACAATGGAACAATTGTACATTACAATGAACTATTATGTCATAATTTTTAACTCATCGTTTTCAATGTATTATTGCATAATTTAGTTTGGTTAATCTGAGCCACTATGTATGAAATTTCAATAAAGTTAAAAATGAGGGAAGGATAGTCACGAAAATTTGACCATTTCACAATGAATTGCTTCATTCAGTACAAGATTTAAACTCTTAATTCAATATGAACACATTTTATAAAAATGAGTAGCAAAGAAAAAAAAAATACTCAAAATCAATGCTTTATTAAATAGTAAACAAACCAGTTTCCGTAGAATGGAATTATATAAAATACCTCATAATAAAGATATAAATAGAAATTATAATAACATGATGCACATTTACATGATCAGGTATCAAATCAGGCGTCAAGTCAGGTGTCAAGTAAAGCATTCAGTCAAGTATCAAGTCAGGAGTTATATTAGGCTTCAAGTCAAACTTCAAATCATGCGTCAAATCAAGCGACTAGTTAAGAGTCGAGTAGGTTGTCAAGTCAAGTTGGCAAGTCGCATGTTAAGTCAGGCGTCATTTTAAGTATCAAATCAAGTGTTAGATCAGGAGTCAAATGAGGAGCCGAGACGAGTCGTTTGTCAAAAGTTAGTTCTCAAGTCAGATGTTGGTCGTTTAATTAGATGGCGAGGCAGTGTTAGGTCGTGTGTCAAGTAAGGTAAAAAGATGGCAGTGAAGCTAGCTTTCAAACCGAGGGGTAAGTCAAGCGTTTAGTCAAGTATCAAGTCAGATATTAGATCAAGAGTTAAGTCAGTTGGCAAGTCTCGTATCAAGTCTAGCGACAAGTCAGGTGTCATGTTGGGTGTCATGTCTGTTGTATTCAGCTTCTGATAGCAATCTCCTCCTTTTCCTTGGAGGTAGTTCAACTATTTGTAAACCATCATATTGTTGCGACGTTGTTTACCCTAACAGAAGATCGAGGATGTTTATCTTAAAACCTCTTCTATCGTTTCGATCTATCTTTTGCTTTCTTGGAATGTAAAAATAAACACTCTTACCCTTGTTGTACCTCATGATCAGTGATCATGTATGAACTCTGTCGATGCACTAGAAAGACCACCATCATCGTTAACGAACTTAAAAACCTTACAAAGTCCATTTTCATAGGTAAATTACAATGGGACATCAATGTCTCATCTCCGCGATACTTACTACAAGAACAACAATAAAATCAGCAAAAGAATAAAAAAAACTATAATTTTTTATCTCTATTTTTTAAAAACTCTATTTTCAAGTTACATTAAAATACTTTTTTTACATTAAAATGTTTTAAATTGATTAATTTAATGTTGTCTCCCCAACTATTTATTTGCAATGAATGAAATATAGATAAACATCGTGTCTTATTCTTATACGACTAAATAATTAAACTTGAAAGCATTCTTTAAATAATTAAAATGATTAAACTAATTGTTTTGGTCAAAATATTCCATCAAAATAAGTGTTATTTATTTAGTTCTTATTATTAAAAAGCAAGGAAGATGATTGTTGGTTTTTAATGAAAAATGCCTTTTGCAAAACAACATGAAAATAGTAATTAAAGTGCAATTATTTTACTCAAGAAATGGAAAATAATGTTACAAGTAGGAAAATGTATAAGTATACTTTCAAAATACTCTAGTGGATGTATGCTCAATTTTACCCAACGTACATTTCTGAAAATGGTTGTTTTTTTGTGGAAAATGTTTTATGTACCTTGACTTTATGAACATAGCAAGCAAACTAAAGCAATTATTTTTTCTGGGAAAGTGAAAATAATAGTGCTTATACGTAGTGATATTTTCAAATACTTCATACATAGTATCAAGTACAATATTTAAATAAGTATAGGGTAGGTTTTACTCAAAAAAGAAAAAAGGGGAAAAAAAAGGACCACCCTTAATAACTTTTGATCTAATGTTTGAATCTTAACGTTCTAGAACTCAATCTTAGAAGCTCGAGAAGGAGACTTCAAATATGGTAATTAATATGTGCAGACGATAATTTAAGTAACGAAATCAGACACAAAAATGTGTTTCTTTTGAATAAGCATAAATTTTTTGACTTAATCGGATGTCTGTCCCGCAAAATATCGGCCGAAATCTGGAAAATACGATCCCATTTGTTTAAACAGGAAAGCGATCCAAAATTTTTATCCTCTTAACATTAATTTTACCTTTCGCGTACTTCGCTATTTCTCGAGAGCTTTGTAAGTGAATTGAAAAATGCTCGCACATAATTATAAAATTCGTTTATCCACACATAATTCCATGCAAAAAATAACTTTTAGTAAATATTTATTGTTTTTAAATATTTTATTTAAAAAAGGCCGAAAAATTTTGATTTGTAAGGTATTAAATTTTTGCGTCATTTTGAAGAATATAATTTTACATAGCAAAATACAAAAATTGAGTGAAATCGGTCGAATCGATCCTAAGATATCAAATTTAGGTATTTGACTTTTTTGACATTAAATTTGTCTATAACTTTTTAACAGATTTTGCTCAAATTTTGCATTTTTACCATGTAAAAACATATTCTTTAAAATGGTGCAAAAAATTGTATACCATACAATTCAATTTTTTTCGACCATTATTGAATAAAATGATGAAAAATAATAAATATTTAATGAACGATATTTTTGGCATAGAATTATCTTTGGTTAAATGAATTTTATAATTGGGTGTAAAATTTTGTCAATTCGCTTAAAAAGTTCTCGAGATAAAACAAAATACGTAAAAAGTAAAATTAACATTAAGGGGTCTCTTGGGACCCTATTTCCCAGATTGTGGCTATCTTCTATATTTTGGGGATCAGAAATTCGAATCCGTAGAAAAGTATGTATGTTTAAGCGGAGAGAGTACGTTTTTGTGTCTGATTTCGTAACATAAAATATAGTCTGCACTTATTAATGAGCATATTTGAAGTCACCTCCTCGAGTCATTAATATTGAGTTCTCCTAAAACACAAAGATCCGATCGTCAGATCAAAAGTTATTCAGCGTAGTCTCTTTTTTTTTTTTTTTTTTTTTTTTTTTTTTTTTTTTTTTTTTTNTTTTTTTTTTTTTTGGTGCTTTGTACAGTTATAAAAGCAATTTCTTCTTAGTCTTTTAAAAACGATTACTGAAATGAAGTTATTTATCGAATGTAAAAGAAAACACCTAAAATATTTTACTAAAAATAGTACTTGAAAATGAAATGAAAATAATAATGATTTTTAAGCAAACGATCTTACAAATGAAAAAAAATAAAATACCTCAACTTTTTGGGCAAACGATTTCATATCACAAGTTTAGTATCTTTTCACAATTCACCTTATAAATTTTGAGGTACATATATGTTTGTAAACGTTGAGGGATTAAGCATTTTATTTGCGGAGACATATCCGAACGAAGATTAAACAATTATTTTAATTCACGTGGTTAATTTATTAAAAGAAAAAAAAAAAAAAAAACTAAATGCTTTGTTTGTATTTTTCACTCTGACTCTGGAAAGTGAATTTCAAATTACGTTTCATGTATTTTAAAATAAACATTGCGGCGGGAAGAAAAAAAAAATCTTAGCAAATTAAGTAATTGAAAACTTAATTCATTTTAGCTTCATGGAAAAGAAAAATTCATTTAAAAGCAGTATTTGAGTAATAGAACGGGAGAAACTATGAAAATAAAAATTACAGCTATAATTTTGAATACTTTTAATTAATATCTTTCTCAGTCATCTTGTACCTTCATCAAATATTCTTAATTAAATTAAAGATTTAATGCAAATTATAAACTGACAAAGCAAACGTTCGTAAAACATATTTACTCGAGCGATACTAAATATTCGGTGAGAAGAAGAAGAAGATGAGAATTATTAATTAGAGAAATACTGCATAAATTAGAGATAGCTGTGGATATGAAAGTTGCAAACATTTTCTCTTAATATCTATAAAGACGTCTCGCAACGTCATTAATACTGAAAAAATTAAATTAGGAAAATAAGCTTCTGCCTTAATACCTCTGGAGAAGCTTTCTTTCATTTGCAATATTAAAAAAAAAAGTTCTCTTTTTTTTCCGAAAAGTGGCGTTTATAATGCTATTCCTTTTAACTTATATAATTCCCAAGATAGAATCGTCTGCTTGATGATGAACAATTTACTCCACGTGCTTAATCAGACGAAGCAAGATTTATTATTGGCTATAAAAGAAAGAAAAAGAGAAATAAGAGACATCGAATAAAAGGGGGGAAAACGCCCTCTAGGAGTTCATCTCGCAACTTCGAGATTCAATTGTCGCTGCCAAGCTATCCATCGTTAATTATGCACTTATAACCCATCTATATTTTACACTCCAATACCCATTCGCGAGTGCTTTTAAATAATTGATGACTCCATCTAAAGCTCTAATTGATGAATCCACACTGAGAAAAAAAATAAAGCGAAGAAAAAAGACGTCAAAACTTGTTAAGTACATGAAGAAAAAGTAAAAAAAAAAAAAGCAATGATACTGCTTCCAAATGCCTTTGCTAATGGTACCGCAAACGATTTTTTTTACCCTATTTTATTCTGCGCCATTTTTTCCCCTCT
Source organism: Parasteatoda tepidariorum (assembly GCF_043381705.1). Classification (NCBI taxonomy): domain Eukaryota; kingdom Metazoa; phylum Arthropoda; class Arachnida; order Araneae; family Theridiidae; genus Parasteatoda; species Parasteatoda tepidariorum. The sequence goes on along the minus strand of NC_092204.1, from coordinate 103,681,512 downwards.
TCGAATATTCGCCTTTAAGAAAATTAAGAATCAGACTAATCGTAAAAAATGAGGTAAAGCAAAAACTTGAAATAGAAAAAAAAAATTACTTAGCTTTTGTATTGAAAAAAAAAAAAAAAAAAGCTTTTCTCCCTCAATTTAACACGTAAAATCATTCAAAATTAATACTCAGAAGACAACCGCAAGATTGTTTTTTATAGATGGCGGATTTTTTCTTCTTTCTCTTAGTTGCCATTTTTTTAATCTTAATTTCTTGTCTGCTTTATCCCTACCTTCATGTCATATTTCCCCACGGTTTTCGCTCCATGTTTCACATAACTGCCCACAACTTTCCCCAAACGACGGGCTCTCTTCCTTTTTTTATTTTTCGAAAAAAATATTTATTATTATTAATATCTTTATTTTTTATCGTTTTCTCTACAGCGTCGTCATTTTTGATTGAAAATAACAGAATTAAGATTTTTGGTTCCATGCGCAGGCAACGCGTAGCCAAAGTACTTAGTGAACTGATACGGTAGGGGAAAAAAAAATCAGTGAATAAAAATGTGAGGGAAAAAATCCAATGCTGGGGAAAAATTAAGCCATTAATTTTCATAAGATCGACAAAAGAATGTTCTCAATATGGATAGTATTTATGATTTACGCATCAAAAGCTTCTAATTGTATAAAGTCAAATTTATATCCTATGTCTTCTAAGAAAGCGTTTCACGCCTTATTTTCATTTTGAAATTCTTTAACATTTTGCGGTAAAAAATTTTCAGCATACTTCGTAGAATTTTTTATGTGTAGAATAAATTCTAATTAAACAAATGGTTGAGAAACGTTGAAAATTTTAAAGAAAGATAAATGATTATGGTCTAAGAAGTGAAATAAAAATTTTCTTGCATAATCTCAATCTTTTCAGAGTGGCTCAAATTATTGTGATTAAAATTTTTTGTTACAATTCCAAACGTTGCGGAAAGATATTTAACGAAATTCTAAAATTGTTTTGAAATTCCGAAATGATCGATAATACTAATATCCATTTAAGGAAATGGTTATCTGTTTTTTATTATAATTTATGTATCTCCCTTCAAAGTTCTGAATAATGACGTCAATTGCATCTATATATTGTGTACAAGGATAACAACATACAACTGTTTTAATGTTATAGTAGTGGATTTTTGAATGTACTTTTCAGTGTTGTATTAAAGAACTGAAAATTTTAGTGCATAATCTCAATCTTTACCAAAATGGCTAAATCGAAAGATATGATTACAATTTTGCGGCGTAATTTAAATTTTTGCTGAGAAATTTCGAAGGAAATTCTAAAATGGTTGTGGAATTCTGAAATGATTAATAATAATAACATTTATTTAAGTCGATGGTTAGGTGGTTTTTATATAAATTTACACGACTCCTATTGAGTTTATTACGTCCATTGCATCGATACTTATTGATGAGAACAGCATGAATGTTATATAAATATCTATAAAATTTCGTTAAAGTTTATTATGTTGTTATAATGTCTAAAATGTTATGAAGATTTATTATGTTCTGTCTTCTTAAAATGTTAATATAAATCTTATGAAAACCGTCGAAGTAGAAGTAAATATTTTTTGTAAAAACTTATTTCCCCCCCCCCTCCTATGGCCAAAATTAACAAAATGGAGAACAACGGATTTTTAAAGTGATTGTCAATGCAAAAATGATGTTGGTGATAGGAGTTCAGAATATCAATTAAATTTGTTAAACGAGTTTTTAAAGTTATAACAAAAAAAAAACTGTTCAAAACAACATAAAACATCAATTATTAATATCTTTAAATTAAATTTAAAAAAAACTCTGTACAATAAAATATAATTTCCTCAAAAGCTTTAAATCACATTATATGAAATCTTGTTTATAAAAAAAAGCTTTTTATATACGTTTTTAAATTATTTTTTTTTTACAACAAAAATATTTAAGTTAAAAGGATTAGATATCGGTGAAGTATAATTTGTTCATTCGTTTTCCAGTCTTTTTTTTCTTCTTTACATGATTTTTTTTTTAATCTTATAAAATAAAAATTTTCCCTTATTTTTCCGACGGAACAATCCTCCACACAATTGCTATTATCACAACTGTAACTGAATTATATTTTTAAAAAATTACTAGGCGTCGGAACAATAGAGTTATCGCCATTTATGTTATTTTTTAAAAAAATTTGCAATTTTAAGTCCTGTAAAAACGAATAATGTATCATAGCATAATTATATGCCCCATTTTGAAATTGTTAGGTTATTTTATCCCAAACCAACACGTCATTTCTGAAAACTGCAATTAAAACTCACTGATGAACACATCCTTCGAAATTTATGGCGATTCTACATGATACTAACTCGAGTGAATCGTAAATTTAACGAACGAAAAACTCTTCCTAGAAAACATTAAGTTTTAGAACTGTTACCATATGTGTCCAATTACGGAAATGTCATTCAATACTACCAAAAAGATGGTCATTATCCGGCCCTCAATTTGCCTATTCAGATCCCAGAGACAGTGATCCACTCTTACCCTTACTTTCTACCAGGAAATCCAATGACAAATTTGGCGAGACCTCTTATTAACGTTCGCCTGCAAAACTGCTGTTGCCAACTATTCTGATCAAACTCTTTTAACAAGCGCAAGCGATCATTAGACGAGCAATAATTCAGACGATAATTGTAGCTTATAAATCTCGCGATCATAGTTACGTGTTGATTCTAGCTACGGAACGAGAGAAAACGATAACAGAAACAAAGATCGAACAACAATAAAAGAAAACAAAATTGCTAAAAAAAGAAAAAGAAATGGTTGGTGATGAGAAAAAGATCGTATTTTAGGTTCCTTTGGATGTTGTAATGAGATTGCGATAACAATCGCCTGCTTGTTGTTGTCATAGGAGAGTGAAAATAGCAGATGAATAAACTGTCTAATCAGGAAGCGAAGACAGAAACAATTTCGAGAATTAACAATGAAAACTAAAGTTCAGGCTATTCAGATAACTGAAAAGGCTTACTCGTGCTTAAAGAAAATTAATTTTCAGTAAAACTAGCGATTATTAAGGTAAATGTATTCTAAAGAAGCGGAAATTAAAACATAGCAGTTTGCATTATGTTTGTTCTATTTTTAGTAATTTTTCTACGGAATAGTCATTCGAATTCATAATGGATTTGTTTTTTATTGCATGGGATTTAACGGAATAATGTGTTCCATATGAAAAGCTATTTAAAATATTTGATAAAGCTATGCAATAGTGATTATTTTAACCCTTTTTGAACCAAATAAAATCAGAGGTGCTCTATGCAGGAGTAAATTTTTACTCTAAAAATTATAAACTTTTTCTTATTAAATAAATCGTAGAAATGTTATAAAAATCTCGGTTTCTAACTGCATTTGATTTCAAATATCTTAATTATGAACACTTTATAAAAAGGATTTCTCCTGTTTAATTTAAATTCATGAATAATTTAATGAGAAAAAGTGGATGGAAAAAAACAGTGTATAAAACTAGGAAATGAAACTAGTGAAGTGGAAAGTACGTAAGCGTGCCTCCTCCTCTATACGAGGGTTGCTATTTATATTTCTGGCCTAATAATGAAAAAACAAATATGTAGGATCGAAAATGGTTTTATTGTTTTTCAAAATATTCTCCATGATGATCAATACACTTTTGCATGCGTTTGAACCAATTTTCAAAGCACTTTTTCCAGTCCGATTGAGGTAACTCCAAAACATGCGTTTTGAATGCATCAACCGCTTCTTCGGGGGTCGAAAATCGTTGTCCACGTAATTTATTTTTGATGTGTGGGAATAAGAAGAAGTCATTGGGTGCCAAATCAGGGCTGTACGGCGGATGACCCATCAGTTCGATCTTTCGCTCCGTCAGAAATGCCTTTGTTTGAGTCGATGTGTGAGAGCTCGCATTGTCATGATGAAGAATGATTCGCCTGTTCTTCTGCTTTTTTCGAATTTCTCCGATGACTTCTGGCAAACAAATGGTCGTGTACCATTCAGAATTGACCGTCCTGCGTTGCTCTAACGCCACTGTTGCCACATGACCGTTAATGCCGAAGAAACAGGCAATCATTTGTTTCGATGTGCTTCTTCCTCGAACAACTTTTGTTGGTTTTGCCTCGTCTTGGAAGACCCATACAGTTGATTGCTGTTTTGTTTCCGGCTCATATGCATAGATCCATGATTCGTCACCTGTGTAGATGTTATACACAGCCTTTGATGTACCTTGAACGTATTTTTCCAACATTTCCTTGCACCAATCGACACGAGCCTTTTTTTGAGCGTTTGTCAGATTATGCGGGATCCAACGCGAACAAATTTTTTTTACGCTCAAATGTTCATGCAATATTTTATTGATGCTAGTCATACTAATGTCCAAAGACGCCTCTATCTCACGGTATGTCACATGACGATCTTGCTTTATCAGTTCACGCACAGCATCGATCTTTTCTGGCACAACAACGGATTTTGGACGACCTGCACGGGATTCGTCCTGGATCGAACATCGACCACGATTAAATTCGTTATACCAATTTTTTACAGTGCTGTAGGATGGCGCTTTATCGCTGAATAAAGAATTAAGTTCATCGAAGCACTCTTGTCTTGACAATCCACGTCGAAAGTTATGAAAAATAATGGCACGAAAATGTTCACGATTCAATTCCATTTTTTGAAAGAGAAGAACTTTTCAATTTACTGTCAACAACACAAATGAAGCTATAATGGTAAATCGTCTGCTGAATTTATGTTTAAAAATATCAAACTTTCGATTAAAATCGTCTGCGGTCGCCTAGCAACACTTACTGTTGCCAAGGTCAGAAATATAAATAGCAACCCTCGTATTCTTACAGTAAAGTCATCACATTCAAAGTTTTTTTTCTTCTTTTTTTTTTAAAACTGCCAGTTACTATAATAATTTAGTTAGTATAGTATACTATGATATTTCGTCAAAAAATAAACTCAATTTGAACATGCATACGACACTATGGAAAGTTTGACAATAACAATGATGTCGTTTGAATATTGATATGCTTTTTGTGCAGATGTAAACACATATTCAGACCAGTCTTTTAAATAAACAAATTGCCAAACATTGTTGGAAATTGCTTCCAAACTTATTAAGATTCTAACAGAAACGCGACCTATTTATGTCTCAGAAATAAAGATATAATTCCATTCATGACATTTTAAAAATAATGAATAAGGCATCGGATAACATTTCCTCATTATTTTCATTTCTATTTATTGCTGCAACCAATTTAAAGTAAAATCTCTTACCCTGGCTGGATTTAGCAATTCGTTCATTGGTCTACGCTTCGTTTACGAAAACTAGTTATATAGGATTCGAAATGCGTATCAATGATACTTGATCACTAAGTCAAATTTGTCTAATTATGTTATTGAATGCTATTCAAAACCATACACCAAGAAACAGCCTTACTATTATTGAAAACTGTCAGAATTTAACTAATCAGAGTATCGGAATATGGTATTCTGGCAATTATTTTGAAAACCATTAACTTAGACATGGAAAATTTAAGAATTGAATTCTTTAAATACCGTATACTTCGGCTTTATTAACCAGAATTAATAGGATACAATATATTAATACAATTTTAAAATATAACTAATTGAAAAAGAATCGGATGTGATTCATTTCGAATCGAATCGGTTATTAACTTTACATAATAGTAAATAAGATGCTATTTTTCAGGTCTTTTTTTTTCGGTACTTTTTTCAATGCTTTTTTTCTTGTGCTTTTTTTCGAGTTTTTATTTCGTGATTCCGAGATTCGTTTATAATAATTTGTTTTCAAATTATTTAATTTTAATTAGCTAAAATAACTCATAAAATTGTTTTTAAGGAATGTTTCTTCTTTCGTGAAATGAAGGACCATTTTAATGAAGTTCATAGCGTCCTTTCATAGCAAAAGAAAAATTACTAACGAAGTACTTTTATGAGAAGTAAAGTGTGAAAAAAATTATTTTAGTGTAATTTGAATTTTACTGGACATGATTTTAACGTAGATATTTTACTTTACTTAAACATCGAATTAAAAAAAAATAATTTTGAAGATATTTCTTCTAAATTAAGTGCAAGTTTTAATGTTGAATTACAGTTTTTTACTGACTATGGTCCCAAAATAATCACAACATAAATAAAAAATACGATTCACTACAAAATGAAGAAAATTGTGATAGCCTTGCGGCGATCACTGGTTAACCATTGCAAAATGGTTGTTGTGTAATTTTTTTTTTTGGAAAAGAAACTTTATTATGTTTTTATCTTGGACATTTTTAACTGTTAATCCTGAACTGCTCGGTACACAATTTTGCAGACATATTTAAATGCAGCTCAGACACTTTCTGTGCAAATTCTTTTGATGACTGAATAGACATTAAACAGCCAATCGAGATCAATATTAATATTTTCGGATGAGTAGAATGGTGTTTGATGGGGATTGTAAGCTGCATCATACACCCGTTTCGGATTCACAAGTTCATACATGAAATATGATTTGCAAGCTAGGCTTTTTTTTCAATTTTACATGAACAGTGAATGAATTTTTTATGGAAGACAGTCTACGGTCTTGTGCAAGTTATTGGGTACGTTGACGATGGATCCTTTTATCCCTAACTGGTGATCTATCCCTAACCAGTTCTCGTATTTGCATGAAAGGGATTCGGAGAGTCACCATTCGCTCTTCGGCAGGATTCAATTCTCTCAACCACTTTAGTACTTTTGTGAGGGACGGGCTTCATGCTTGCGTTTGAGAACGGAATCCTTTTGTTTTTCCGCTTATGTGTAACGCTTAAGGTATTCCCGTCAACGCTCTTTGTTTTTTTCAGCCTCGGTCAGTTTAGGCCTCGGCATCGTTTTTTTTTTTCTTGCTTCAACTCTAACTTTTGGGACCGTGTCTATCAGTTTGGACCCTCTTTATTTGTGATATTCACCTGAATTAGTATTGAAAACGATCCAGTTTGAACTGTAGGTTAGAATTTCTGATTCTTAGTTAAAACAATGAAAACAAAAATATCGTTCACATGATGAAATTCTCTTTTATTCACAACTCAAGAAGTATTTATGGGATTTCTCTGATCCCATATCTGAAAAATAAACTCACCCATTTTATGCATAACAAAGCTAAAAGTGAAAAAAGGAATTCTAAAAAAATTATCAAACAGCAGCGGTCACCATAGCAACTCATGCGCACTGTTTACTATTACTCTTGATTATTGTAGTTGAAAAGTGCGGACGCCATGAAATCCAAACCAATATCCATTTCGCCGATGGGTAATAATTTTTTTAATGAGTTATTAAGGAGACTCTTTTTTCAATGCTTTTTTGCGGATACACAACATCTCATGCATATAATCACAACATGACAAAAATTATTTTTTTAATAAATTACTGTGGTGGTGTTTTTTTTCAGTGAATTTCTGCAGATACACAACTTGTCATAAAATAACTAATATTTTTTTTTAAAAATGAGTTACAAAGGAGGTACGTTCTTGTGGCTACGCAACATATAATCGCATGTCACAAAAATTTGTTTAATGAGGTACTAAGGATTTGCTTTTCTGCGAATGCGCAACCCATACGTCTTATCACAACATGCCAAAAAATATTTTATTTTAATAATATTTTATAAAAATATTTTATTATGTAGGTACTGTTTTACTGTTTTTTTTTTTTTTTTCAGTGCCGTTATCCGTTCATCATGACCTCTACAGTTCTTCACTATTATTAAATGTTTGAACTTTTACTTAATTTTGATTAAATTCATTAAACATCTGAACGGATGTTAAATAAAAAATATGAAAAAGAAAGAAAAATTGAAAATACGAGATAGCTTAGTCGCTTATCAACATAGGGGTTAATTAACATGGGTTCCGTTTCGCGGCATAGGAAAAAAAATATAAAGTATCCAATAAAAATAAGATAAAAGAATCACGAAGTGCCAATTCCATTTCCATTCGGAGAACGCAATCATAAATTTGTCGCCATTTCTCTAAAAAAAACCCGCTGTTGGTCCAGCTCAGAACTCGGTTCCGCCCCTCGCCANTAAAAAAAAAAAAAAAAAAATACGCGTTTTTTTCGCATTGTTTCGTATACGGAAAAAAAATTCTGCCAAAATTACAGTACGGTATGTTAATGACATTTCTGGCTTAAGAAACAAACCACAATTCTGGCAATAAAACCAAAACACATGGTATTTAAACTATTCATTTGGAAATTTTTCCGTTTATATGGTAACGGTTAAAAAGAAATTCTGGTTTTCAAAATTATAGTTCTTTGCCACACATTTGGTAAACAATACAAAACTGAAAATTAAATTTTACCAAATAAATGGTTTACTGAAAGAAAAGTTACTGAAGTTTATCACATGTTACAAAACTGTATTTTATAGTTAATCTTTATCTAAACTGTTCGGTAAAATTTGCCGAGATTTTTGATGTTTCCATAGAGCAAAAACATTGTGAATTTTACCACATTCGGGTAGTTTTGATCATATTTTTGTTCTCTGTCTAACCTTAAAATATGTTTGTATAGAAAATTTCAAGCTTATTGCAAGTGACATTTCGAGTATTTTTTTTATTTATTTAAAAACATTTTAAATGATATTTTGGTAATTTTTTTAGAACTAACTGTAAAATTGTATAAGAACATCAGCTTAAAAAACACTTTGTTTATTGACAATAATTTTAGTTAAAGTTTTGGGGAATAAATTTCAATTTCATCCCAAGACTCTACCAAGTAAATTTAGCTTTTTCAAAATGTCGCCAACATGCTTTCCCCTCTTCAATTGTATTCGTAATATAAACTATTATTCTCAAAATTAACAAAAATTAACAAAATTTTTAATTTAACCTAATTAACAAAAATTTCGCTACAAATAAAACCTTATTCATGAGAAATATTTGTCATAATATTTAGTTCGAAAACAAAATTAAATCATCTCCATTGTTTAATAAGAAAAATAAAATCGGGAAAAAATGGCTACTTCTAATTAAATGATAGCATCCTTAACACTAATTATAACCTTTTTCAGATGAATGACAATGTTACAATTAATATGATATCAAATAATTTCAGGGCTCTTTTTATTGCTTCCGGTTTGTCTAATGTGTTTAATTGTCAAAATCACATGTCAAAAATTCTTTTCCTTGATAAAAACAATATAAAATTTTTCTGTTCTTCTGAATTAATTAATAGTTTTCTTAAAAGCATTTCATCCAACCTCTAAATAATTAATAAAATTTATTTGTTTTTATTTAATATGAATGATTACTATTCTTTTATTCCCAAGTAATAGTTTACAAAGATATATTAAAAATTCAATACTATTTAATTAGCCTCTATTTAGTATAATAATCTTTTCTTCTGAACTTTTACTTGTAAAAGCTTTCTATAATCAAAGATCTTATTAATCTGATGCAAATAATAATTTTAAATAATAATTTGCTATTTGAATAAATTTATTAAAATTTCGATCTCTTCATGAAAATTCATGCACATCCGATTATTAAACTATTAAGTACTTCATAAAAAATTATATTTTTGTACTATTAATGAAACTAATTACTTCGCACGGAGAAAAAATTTCGGTAAAATTACTGTTCTGTATGATAAAGACTTTTCTAATTGAAAAATGAAAATAAACCATAATTCCGGTTAATACAGTATTTAAACCATTCGTTTTGATTATTTTTCCGTTCATATGGTAGCGCTTAACCGGAAATTTTGGTTCTCAAATTTATAGTTCTTATCACCACACATTTAGTAAGAAATACAAAACTGAAAAGTAAATTTAACTTAAGGTTCTGTTTTTATGCCATGGTACTTTCATAAAATTGTCAAATTTTATATTATAAAACCCTATTTTATTGTTAATTTTAACTAAATCTTTACCAAAGCGCTTCGGTAAAAACTACCCAGCATTGTGGTGTTCCTTTGGAGCCAGAAACAGGATAAATTTTAATATATTCTGGTAGTTTTGGTCATACCTATAAATTTACATATAAGGTACATATAAATTTAGATGCAGTTAGGAAACTTATCACGTCTTGTTACATAACCTACATGCAGTTGGATTAATGAAACGTCTATAGTTTCATAAAATATCTGAACGTTGTTACATTAATAAAACTCTTATCGTTTAATAAATATCTAAGTGCAGTCATTATAGTAAAATGTCAATTTCTTCTTAAAAATTCGAATAATGCTGTTATATGTTATTCAATTTTGTAAGAATTCGTTAAAAATAACTTGATGCGCTTTAAGAAATAATAAACAAATGCTTATGTTAACGTCAATCTCACTTCATAAAAATTCGAATAAAGTTGTTAAATGTAATTCATTTTTGCAGGAATTTGGTAAAAATAACTTCATGCGCTTTAAGAAATAATAAAGAAATATGTTTTTATGACAACATTTTGAATTATTTTAAATAAAAAGAGTATGATATCTTCTCTAAGCTAATTATAGATCAGAGATGAAGTGGTTCATTTTATTTGCCCCTTTTTATTTAAGACAACAGTTTGTCATGTAAATTAGGATATCCCCACTGATTTACAGGTACGTAAATATTTTTTCGGGATTGAGGGAGCAATTTATTTTCTAGTTCTAGATGGTATATGAATAAGAATTCAAAATAGATTTTTAATTTTTTTTCCTTCTAAATAATAGGAATGGCATAACATATTAAGAGAAAGAGGCTTATCTTGTGTTTGTTTTATTGCTTCTACTTAGTGTTATCTAAACCCAATCTTAATTGTATTACTTTAGTTTAAAAGCAAACTTTATACAAAAATGGAATTTGCACAAAAGTTAATTTTACACAAAAACAAATTTTGCTACAAATTTAACAAAAGAGCTAACTTTGCACGAAAAACATTTTTTTTTAACAAATGTTAATATGTATGCAAAATTTACAAAAACCAATTTTACCCTGAATGTAATTTTACATTAAAAAAAATTTTCACAAGCTAATTTTACACAAATACTAATTTTACCCAAAAACTAAGTTTGCTCAAAAATTTTTAAAACTCATTTCTTAATTAAATTTTATTTTAACACTTGTGAATGTAGAGTTTGTGCACGTGCTTACGTTAGAGAACTACGACCTACTAGAATAGAAAACTTCATAAACATTTGACAACAAAAATTTAAGCTATAAAATTTTTTCGCTGTTAATTTAAATTTGAACCATTTAATATTTGGCTAGGAAAATTAAAAGGCATATTTAAAGTGTCGTGTTATTTTTAAAATTGTTCTTTTTATAGAATAAAAGAGTTTTCCTCATCCCTGACATCTATAAACCTATTTGCTTAAAAATGGGATAATTCATGTGTGTTTATAAGAAATAGTATTTTCTTAGCATCGAATGTGTTAGTCATGCTTGAAAGCATGAGAAACCGTAGAATATATCAAACATATTATTGATGTTTTTTCTAAACCAGAAAGCAAACAGTTCTGAAAAATCAAACATATTAATTTTTTACCGTCGGAATGAGTTGATCATGCTTAAAAGCATAAGAAACAGCTGAATATATCAAGCATATTAATGCATCAATAACTTACATCTGAAAATACCGGTTATTCAAAACCTGACAGACAATTTAAAAAAAATGAAGAAAAAGGTTGACGATAGAAATATATCATGAGCTGCCTTCTGCTTAGAAAACCAAGCAGTTTATTCTCATCAAATTTCGGAATTAGTTGAGGTTCATCAACAGTTTACTTTGATAGCTGGATAAACCTATAAAACAAAGTTTTTTTGCGTTTATTTCAGACAGTACCAACTGAAATATTTGTGCAGGTGATAAATTTGTTTTCTGGCTTCACTACGTCGCTGATTTGCAAGGATTATTTTAACGTAATTTTATAGTTTTATCATTTAATAGCGCAATTTTTTGAGAAACTTTGTAATTCCTTTTAAAATGAAACAAGAATAAGTTTTTTTCTAAGAACTAGAATGCTGCAAACCGGACAATTTCAACGATTGATAAAGAAATTGATTTTCAAGTCATCGGACATTTTGACATTCTGTTTTTGTAACCAATAACTGTATCGTTAATGGTTGAATGTGTCGATAATTGATGAATGTACCGATAACGTGTTTGTAACATCTTAATATATCAATAACTGATGAATGCAATCGATAGCATATTTATAATAGTTTTTTTAAAGTAAAAATACAAATATGTAGCAGATTAAAATATAGTCTATTTATTAATTAATTAAAAAATGCAAAAATATTTTGGAAAAAAATATAGTATTCAAAATCACGTTACAATGCTGTAAGGAAGAAAAAAATAAAATGCAACTCAATAAAAATAAGGAATAATTGTAAGCGATATTTGATAACGAAGATATATCGATGTCGTTTAAAACAGATGGATGTAATTTCAATAGGCTAATGTATTTTTAGCATATGGATGCACCGGTCATTATATATATCCATAACAGATGAATGTATTGGTATATTTTATTACGCATGAATGTAATGTAATGAATGTTTATAACAGATGAACAATTGTAACATTCATTATATAAACATGAATGTTTATACCAGATGAATGTATTGGTAGCAGTTAAATTTTATGATGCATGAGTGTATCTATAACCGAGGAATGTATCGATAATATTTCAATACGTTTATAATGACCGAATTTTTTCGTAATAATCCAAACATGTAATTGATGAAAATGCAGTTTATTTACGATAATTACAATAAAAACATTCACTATATTATGAAAAAATATTTCAATTGAAAGTCCCACTACAATGATGTAAGAAGATAAAAATTAATCGGAAGCACCTAAATTAGAATAAAGATTAATGAGAGCAAAGGATAACGGATGTCATATCGATCTTGTTCATAACAGATAGATGTGCTTTTAATAGATGAATGATTATTTAACATAAAAATGCTTCATTAATTGGTAAATATATCTATAACAAGCAAATTTATAGGTAGCAGTTGAATTTCATCATTAATGAATGTATCTATAACTGATAAATGCATCTATAATACTTCCATACGTTTATGAGGACTGAATTTCTTCTTAATAATCTATTTTGCCTGTATGTATCTACAATAGATGAATGTATCGGTAACAATACATTTTATTATACATGAATGTATCCGTAACAGAAGAGTGCATCTATAATATTTCCATATGTAATAATAAAATTTCTTCTTAATAACGCAAACATGTAGCTGATGAAAAAGCAGCTTATTTACTGTTGAGTTGAAAAATATCTGTAAAAAAAAGTTGGGATATTATGATGAAATATGCTATTCAAAGTCACATAACAATGATGTAAGAAGATAAAAAATAGTTGGAAACAGCTCAATTAGAATAAAGAGTAATTATAAGAGCTATCGATAACGAAGTTATATCGATAACTTTCATGCATTAAAAGAGGCAGAAAAGTCTCTGTAGAGTTTATTGGCCATTCTTTTCCCCGCCGAATGCAAAGCGGAGGGAATTAGATCGAATAAAGCAACCGATTCTGTCTCATTAGTTTAATGGAGCAGATAATCTGATTAAGCAGACTTCGATAAATGAGGCCTTCTCTTCTTCTTCTTAACGAAGGGTCGCTTACAGCTCTCTCGTGGCTGATGATGAATATGAAAAGTCTTATTAATCCTCAAAATAATCTAAGATTAGGAGTTAAGGTTTTGTTTTAGGAAATGCGTGCTTTTTTGTTGTTTTAAAGCATTTGTTTGTGTATTACATTTCGGGGTGTCCTTTAATGAACGCCTTGAATATATATTTTGAGAACCCTTGCCAAAAAGGAAGTAAAATGTTGATACTTTATGTTATGCAAATTCGTATAACAAGGTGCACAAAAATGAAAGTAAAGATATCTCATAGCATAATCAAATAGCTTCGCAGGCAAAATAATCAAATTAAATCCTTTATCATGCATTCTAATCATATATTTTGAAAGAAAAAAAGCATAAATATTAATAATAAGGAATTAGTAATAGAAAAGAGCAGTTCTTTAAAGCTCCTTGAGGTCTAAGACGACACAAAAAGGGCTAAAAGTAAATTAAACTAATTCGACCGCAAGACACAGCCTGAAATCTAAGATTCGGAGAAACTTTAAAAGTAAGCACTTCTTCTTCAACGAAGGCGGCTTTTTCTTCAAAGTAACTACCCATGGCCTTTAACTTTTTGTCGATTGCAAAAAGTTTTCGCAATTCTTTTAACCCCCAAAGAGAATAAAGAACTTGGAATTTATTTTTGTTCGAAATCTTCTTCGATAGTTCTGTGGGGAAGACACAGATAAGGGTGGGTGTGCACAAAGCTGTTTATATGAAGATCAAGCCCAAAAACAAACAGTAGTTTTTCCTGACAGTCCATTAAGAGATTAAGGGAACTGTAGGTAATTATTACGGAAGGACCCCTCCAGCAAGTTTTTTTCTTTCTTTCTTGCTGTCTAGTGTAAAAGCTGAGATTTGTCTTTTGTAGTAAAAGAAAAATATTTCCAGCACAGCTAAGTCTGAGGTAGAACAACTGTTGAAGAATATTTTTCTAATGTTTGCAACTTGTAAATTTTTTAAAAAAGTTATATTGCTACGAGTTGGATAGAATTTATAATTAAAAGCCATATATCTTTCCTTGAGTTAAAAAAAACATTATTATCATTATTGCTGATATCAACTTATAAAAACATATAAGAACTTATAAAAATATTACAATCTGCAAAAAATATGTATATATTTTTAGTTTTAAGGCTGATACCTTCCTTTGAATACGTTTTTATCATTGTTGTTGATATCAACTTATAATAACTTATTATATTATAACCCGGAAAATATTTATTTTTAAAAAATTTTGAGGCATATAACTTTTAGTGTTTCAAAGAAAAAGGTTATTATCATTGTTGCTGATAGCAATTTGTAATAATTTAAAAGTATATTACAACCAGCAAAATAGTTTTTTTTTTTTTTTTTTTTTTTTTTTTTTTTTTTTTTTTTTTNTTTTTAAATTTTGAAGCAGATATGTTTTTGGTTTCAAAAGAAGGTTATTATCATTGCTGCTGGTAGCAATTTAGCAATTTATAATAACTTAAAATTATATTACAACCAGCAAAATAGTTTTTTTTTTTTTTTTTTTTTTTTTTTTTTTTTTTTTTTTTTTTTTAAATTTTGAAGCAGATATGTTTTTGGTTTCAAAAGAAGGTTATTATCATTGTTGTTGGTAGCAATTTATTATACTAGCTTAAAATTTAACAGACTTTTCTTTTTAAATTTTGAGGCAGATATCTTTCTTTGATTTCCATAAACGTTATAAACATTAAAGCGTTAAAGTGTTGATAATATCAGCTCATAATAACTTAAAATTATATTACAGCCAACAAAATAGATTTTTTTTTAGTTTTGAGTCAAATATCTTTCTTTGGTTTCAAAATGCAATTAAAATAAATAGTTTTGCTTGGATAGTATTACAAACAATAGAATATAATTTTTTAATTAAGAGGCATATAACTTTTGCTGACATCAAAAAAAAAATTTTTCATTGTTATGGTTTATCATAAGTGTAAGAACATGGGAAAAAAGCACAGTGAAACATCATGAAAAAAGTCTATATGTTTTGGAAGTCATAAAACCATTAAAAGAAAAGTGCATTTATATGCAAAGTTTATATTGCACTTTTTTTTATGAATGATTTTTTTCTAGAAAAAGTCAAAACACTGGGTAAATAACAACTCGAGAGCAGAAGTTATTTTTGGACTGCTATTTCTGAACTAAATCTTTATTGTTTGTTAAGGTGTGGATCTATAGTAAACGTATAATAAGCAAGACTAAAAATAATTTTTGTAGCCGTGATGACGGATATAAAAATTTATTTTAGAAATCAATGAGTCGTAAATTAATCAACAAGAACAAGTCAACAGGGTAGGTCCTTCTTGACAAATAAAGTTTAATTCAGAGTTTTTCCGTCAAAAGCAGAACTAATTTCGACGCAATCGAGATACCCGATCTCACCCCACACCACATCTCCTACCTGCAGGTATTTTAATTTAAAATGATAATATTAAAGATGAAAGCATCATAACATTTTATTTTCCTCGACTGTCAACGATTTGCATTGCGAAGCAACGAATTTTAATGATATATCTTATAAATCTATAAAAAAAAAAATTCAAAAATTTCGTAAGAGTTGCTTATTCTTTTCAATCAACAAGAACTAATGAAATAATTCACTCTTTTCTTGAAATTAAGATAAATTAACTATAATTAAAGTAAAAGTGCGAAATCTTATTTAATTTTGCTCAAACTGTTTAATTTCCATAGAATTGGATAGTAACTGACCATAGTGATAAGCTATATTTTTCTAAAGATGATATTTTTACAGCAAACAGTTTTTAATAGTTTCAAGATCGGTATTTTAAAAAGTTTGGAAATCACCACTAGATGGCAGCACAATACACATCAATGACTTATTGTCTATTTGGAATTCTTTAGGTTTTTCTCCAAAAATGCTCTCCAGTATAATTTGAAAATGGGGTATTGCCTCAACACTATCAATTATCCTCAGTATTTCTTCCTGGTATGAGCTTATACGTTTCTAGATTTTCCAGTCGAGAACAGTGCAGTACATGGAGATACCCCATTGCCTATAAGGAAATCGTCATGTTTTTCACTAAGAAACACCCTTTTGAATGCGAAAATGTGGCCAATCATTGCATTCCCCCTATCCCATTGATTTTTCCTCTGGTATTGTTTCCAGATATGTAACTTGCAAGTTTCCAGATTTTTCCAGTGAATAACAGAGCAAAATATGAAAAAATCACATTTCCTAAGAGACAATCACGGTGTTTTTTTCACTAAAATACGCCTATCTGAAATTTAAAATGTTGCTCATTATGTTGCTTCATATTATATT
Source organism: Parasteatoda tepidariorum (assembly GCF_043381705.1). Taxonomy (NCBI): domain Eukaryota; kingdom Metazoa; phylum Arthropoda; class Arachnida; order Araneae; family Theridiidae; genus Parasteatoda; species Parasteatoda tepidariorum. The sequence continues at coordinate 103,664,587 of NC_092204.1, read as the reverse complement.
GCTATTCATTATATTGTTCCAATCCCATTTATTTTCCTTAGTATTGTTTCCAATTGAGTACTTTACAAGTTTCCAGATTTTCCTGTTGGTGACAGTGCAATACTTAGAAGCATCCCATTACCTAGAAAAAAATTGCAGTGTTTTTCACTAAAAAACCTCCTTCTGAATTTAAAAAAATGTGGCTTATCATTACATTGCCCTAAGCTCTTCAATAATTAAAACCCTACTTATTCCAAAAAAAAAAAAAAAAAAAAAAAAAAAAAAAAAAAAAAANAAAAAAAAAAAAAACTCCTTGGAAGCGCGATAATATTTTATTTCATTGTAAAACTCTCATTTCTATAGCGGAAGCGTCATAAATAAATTCATTCCATTATTCCCTTCAAACAAAAAAACAAGACGGAAATTACTTTTTATTGACAATTGTTGAAGAAGTGTCTTTCCATTTTTCTTCCATGACCCCTCTACAATGCATTTTTTTTTTTTTTGCAGATGTATTTACCCTTATCTATTAAAGCAGATGGCGTGCCATAAGTACAAGAACCTTAATGCTTTTTCAACACATCTTTTTAATTGATTGTTCTGTGCCGTTAATGACTTTTACTGCCACAGAGTCGTGATCGGAATTAAAAACTGCACCTTAGATCCCATCAGCTAAGGAGAGGACTTTTCAAAGTATCTTTTCTAAGTCTTAATTGGTCCAGAAGAAAGATTATTGGTCAGGCTTTAATGGCATGCTTTTGTGGGTACCGGTTCTTAAGTTCACCTTACGAAAGGTAAATTGGCGACTCAACAGGCTTTTAAGTTATTTGAATATGGATTGGAATTTTTCATTGCATTATTGTCTGTCACGCTCTTATTCAAATTTATTTAAAAATAAAATAAAAGATATAAATACCTTTCATGTCAAAGTAAAAACTGCATTAATATGATTACTTTAGAATAGTTAGTTAAATATCTAATAGTATTATATTATTTAGCTTTGAGAATATTCATTATTCTACGATTCAAAGTCTGATTTCGCGAGTTGATAGCATATAGCCAATTTTTTACCTTGTTGAAAGTTCTGGAACAATCAAAACTCTAAAATTGTTCATATTTACTGCGATCTGAATAATTTGCCATATTATCGTATTTCTTGAACTTGACAACACTATACTATGGTTTATAATATAACAATATAACGCTTTATTCATGTGGCATAGGCACCATATTATGATTCAACGATACACTGCTGAAAAAAGTATGGTCGAAGCTACCAGAATATGGTAAAACAGACAATATCGGAACACCAAAAAGCTCGGTAATTTTTGGTAATGGTTTTGGTAAAATTAACAATAAATATTGTTTTATATTATATGCGATAAAATTTGGTAATTGTTGCAAAATTTGATAACTTTAACATAATACCATAGAGCATGACATAAAGACTATTTATTCGGTTAAATTTATTATTCAGTTTTGTATTTTTTACTAAATGTTTGGTAATAAGAACTATAATTTTGAAAATCTGAATTTTCGGTAAACCGTTACCATACGGAAGCAAAAAAGTACCAAATGAATTATTTAAATACTGCATATTTTGGTTTTTATTACCAGAGATATGGGCTCTTTTTTTACCAGATATGACCAAAATATTTTCTTCCGTATAAACTGTTAATTTGTTTCTCGTTGTTTTTTCAACGTGTAAGTTTGACAATAAATTTCATTGCTTAGTACGCATAGGAATGAGCTATGAAAATATTTTCAAAATTTTCATTTATTATATTACCTCTACATTTTTATTCATTATTGAATAATCAATCTCAAAAACTGTTTCATATCATATTATTGAAGTCAATTTATTATTATGTTCTGATCATTCAGTTTTAGAAGCAACAACAAAACATGTGTTTATTTGAATGGATGTGCTGATTATTTATATTTTTATGGAATGTTTTCTCTTCTTATTCTTAATCCACTTCGACGAATTTATTTAATTTCAAATTAATTAAAAAGACATTTTTTAATAAATTTCTTGTAAACAAATAAACTTAAGAATTTTTGTTTAACATTTAAATTAACTTATTTACCCGATTTGCGTCAAATAAGCTACGCAGTTCGCTTTAACTTCAAATTTAATTTTATTGTAAGTTTGTATTAATTGTAAGCTTGATTTGAAATTTAAATGTATTTTGAAGAAATTCGGACCTTTGTAATAAGAAAAAAAATCTCGTTTTTACTTTCTTAATGCAATTAAAGTTTTCTCGATACTGAGATAAAGATTTTTTCATAAGTCTATTTTCTATAACAGATTTCGAAGTTTAAAATAATTGCCATAAAAATTTTTGGTTTGACAAAACATTTAGGTTTTTTATGAGTTACCGGAAAATAGTTTTTTTCTTTTTTAATCTTTTGAAATATCATTATTGTTTTTTTAACTTTTGTTTCGAAGCACTAAAAACATTATGTTGATATAATAAAATGCAATGCATTTTTTTCAATATAACTTATAATTCTTTTCGCGATTTCGAGTTGAGTTTCTTGAAGACAAAAAACATAATAGGTTATTGAAATAAATTTGTTTTAAAGAATAAAATGTGTAATAATATGAGGGTGAGAAAAAATATGTTTGGGAGCTTGAAATGCTTTATGAAAATTTGCATTTTTATTCTATTTTTGAAATATAACATAGCGAAGTGCTGTATAGTAGTGTAAATGATTTATAATTGAAATTTTATCAGTTGTTTAGATAAAAGAAACTAATATGTAAGCTTTGGAATAAATGTTAGGTTCTACGAGGAGAAAAAATTCTGGTAAAATGACCGTATGTATGCTAAAGACGATTCTGATAAAAAAAAAAAATCTTAATTCTTGAAATAAAACCAAAATATGCCGTATTTAAACGATTCATTTGGTCAGTTCATATGGTAACAATTTACCAGAAATTCTGGCTTTCAAAATTACAGTTCTTATTAACACTCATTTAGTAACGAATACGAAACGGAAAAGTATTTTAAACTGAATAAATAGTAATTATGCCATGCTCTAAGGTCTTTTGAAAAAAGTATACAATTTTAACACATATTATAAGACAAGATTTTATTGTTAATATTTTTCAAATCATTACTTAAGTGCTTCTTTAAAAACTACCGTGCTTTTTAGTGTTCATAAAGAATCAGAGGCACGATAAATTTAACCATATTCTGGTAGATTTTACCATATTTTTTTCCTGGTGTATTATTATCGAGAAATTCCACTTGAGAGTACAAACTTCTATTTATTTCTGAGAATTTTTGATCGTTGCAGAAATTTATTAACCGAACTTCCTTTTTCTTTGTGTTTCATCAATAAATTGCTTATCACATTGCATATTTTGCCAGCAACTTTTCCTCAAAATGATCATTAAAATTCTATAAACCTAAATTATTCAATGCAATAATATAAAGCGTTGATTACAAACTTAAAATAAAGTAGACATCTTTTTTAAAAAAATATCCAAAAAAAAAAAATATTCTTTAAAATTAATAATAACTTTTTAAGAAGTCAGCGGGGAATTTGATTATCATTTCTCTACAGGAGATTTTATGACAGAAGATGATGAATCGAACAAGAACAATTCTAATTCTCTAGGCCAATTGCAATTTGGAAGAATTTTTTTTTGAAAAAAGTCATGAACTCGTCAGTTAGAAGTCATGAACTCTTTACGATTTGTCTTCACTTCAATGTTTTTTTTTTTAAGTCATGAAATTCCAGTGACTTAATCAGATGCAAAAAGCGTTAATTAAAATGAAAACACTGATGAGTTAAATAAATTATTGTATCAGTTTATAACAAGTCATTACAAGATTGTACCAGACCCCTACATCATTTTTCTTCCGATTTTCTGTAAAATATTATTAACATTTTATGCATAAAAAATTAAATAAAATGAAATAAAAGCATTTAGCCGATATGTCTTCTTACATATATTTTTTTCTTTCACAAATTTTTGTAAGTTTTCATTTGAGATACTTAATTAGCTAATAACTAACTTAGTAACAGGTTCATATTGAATTTTAAGAAAAAATTACATTAAATTGCTAAATTACTGGTAAAAATATATTTACTCGTGTATATAAGTTGTAAGAAATTTCCATAGTGTTATTGACGCCAATGATGCTTAATTAGTTTTGGTAATAGGATTTATTATTATTATTTTTTTTTAATGGCTGGCTCTTGGAACTTTTGTCCATTGGCCACAGAAAGTGACAGAATTGCTAACTCTCTTTTCGTTACCCAGTGGGCACCTGTGGCGAAGCCACGGCGGTGGAGCAGCGTCGCCCACGTCGCACTCACACACACACATTCACACACAAAGGAGAAAGGACATAGAACACCGATAAAGAGAAAGAAACATCCATGCCTTGCCCGGGATTCGAACCCAGAACCTTTCTGACGCAAAGACAGTTCCCTGCCCCCTACACAGGCCGGTCGACTTTTTGGTAATAGGTACAAATTGAAATTAAAAAATAAGTATTGTACTAAAATGCTAAATCAATAGGGAAAAATTACTTCCTCATCTAAAAAAAAGAAAAAAAACTCATACGAAATCGTTTTGTTTATATTGACGCCAATGATGCTTGATTATTTTTGGTTATAGGTAGGAACTGATATTAAATTTTTTTTTGAAATTTCTTGCCATAAAAAATCGCCTTAATATTATTTGCGTTAATGATGCTTAGTTAATTTTAGTAATTGGTACTTAGCTATTGTGTTAATTGATGTTTTCTTAATAAGTACTAAATTTACTAATTTTGGAACCAAGATACCTATGTGGAAATAGGTTTTTACAACCCACTGAAAGAGATATGTGCAGGAGAAAATTGTTGATTATGGTAATTTTTGACAATCAGGAGTTGAGCTTGAGAAACAGCATTATGGTAAATGATATTGAATATAATTGTGAGGAGACGAACTTCCAAAAACATGATTTGTCAAATTTGATAACATAAAGACACGGGGACGGTCGTAAGTAAGGGATAGGTACCCTAGAAAATCGTAGATTATGGTAATTTTTGACTCTCAAGAATTGACCTCAAGTCAAAGCATTATGCCAAAAGATTATGAATATAATTAATCTTTATTTTAAGAGATGAGCTTCTAAAAATGCTTTACTAATATGATAACGTAAAGCCACCAAGAAGGGCATCAAATAATAAAAAATGCTGTTTAGCGTAATTAATTGTGTCGATATTTTGTGCATGATTCATATTTCATGTTTGTGCATGATTTCGTATCGTTGATTAAGACTGATTTACTTGCTTTACCTTTACTTTTATTTTACACCGTACAAAGAACAGGTATTCAGCTAGCATATAATAAAGGAAAGGTTTTCATTTAGGTAATACCTGCAAACGTCATTTTTCTTATTTTATAGTTACAAGCAGTTTCAAGTGCAATAGATAACCAGTATTCGAAACATAGATTGCCCTCTCACTCATAGATTGCCTTCACACATTGCCGTCAAGCATTCGGTGCCCTCTCACTCTTATCGATATTCGATTCGATATATCGATATTCAATTTCATACATCGATATCCTTGATGTATCGATATCCTTGATATATTGATATTATCTATCGATATAAGTAAAGTAAATTCTTGCAATCCTTATTTATGTGTAGTATTTATTAGTAGTCATATTTAAATGTTCGAATACGCGTTATTGCTTAATTGTCATCGATAACAGTCGTCTGTCCAGAAGCAAATGATTTTTATTGGTTTGAAAACAAAAATTTAATTTGGCCCACCGAACTTACATTTTTAAATTTAACTCTTTTTAAATCCTAAAAATAAAATATGTCCGAAATTTAACTCAAAAAATGTCCATTATTTCCTGCAGTTCCTGTCAATATCATTTTCTTAATTTTACTGTTAAGAAAGATATTTTCAGATAGTATAATTAACAAACATTCATTTCCTCTTTGTAAACTCTAAATAATTTATTGCCCATCTATTCTTTTTTTTAAACCTTTNAAAAAAAAAAAAAAAAAAAAAAAAAAAAAAAAAAAAAAAAAAAAAAAAAAATCAACTTTTACAACCCAAATGAATAATTGCGTTGTCAAAGCACTTGATAGTGAAATCCAAGTGTTCGAATTCGTATCACTGATCAATTACCATCAATATCTACCGTCTGCCAAGAAGAAGAATCAGACAACTTCTTACTGGCTTGGTGGGTATAATTTCCACTGGAACATATGGTGGATCTAATAATGAATGTTGAATGCAATGTGGCTTAGCGAACTTAAATTGGGAAATTTAACTATTTTGTTAACAACAATAATAAACAAATCAACGAAAATATCCCTTTTTGTGTACTGTATCTGCGAAAATCCTTTTTCCCTTCATTTTTAGTTGAAAAAACATTTTCAGATAAAACGATATTAAACATTCCTTTCATCGATTTAAATTCCAAGTGATCCATTGCCCTCTTGCTCTCTGCGTCATTTATCGCTATTCTAGGAAGTAGAATCAACTCTTACAACCCAAATGTTAGTGGAATTCAAATGTCCGAATTTGTGTCATTGATTAATTACCATCGATATCAATCGTCTGCCCAGAAGCAGACGATTTTTTAGTGGTTTGAAAAAGAAAGTTCTCACTGGTACGTGCGGTGGATTCGAAAATGAAAATCAGGCGGCATCTTCTAAACACAAGAGAAGTTTTTGTAGGATGGAAAAGGAATTGTTTTTCCTCAATTTTTTTTTTATCCTCTCTTGAAGTGATGTATGGTGAGATTTCATCCCCTACATCCCTACCTGTCTAAGAACAAAAAAATAAGTACGGTCGTTTTAGTTCATTGCTACTATTTTTCTACGAATTGAGATTTACTGCTTGAGCTCCGGTGGTCGTTAATAATGTCATACGGCTTGCAATACGCAGAGGGGAAAAAAACGGAAAAAAAACTAAGATTGCCAGGAAATTCCTTTCATTTCTGCGTTTAAAAAAATACGCCATTCACTTCATTGTTCGACTAAAATCTAAGAAAATCTTATTCTTCAAATTTGTTGTCTAAGAATTGTTAACTACGTATCGATAGTATGAATATTATTTTCATATGAAGTGTATAAATATAAAAATAAATACATCGATATTAGATATTTAAAAAGCTATTTCAAGTAAAGCTATAATAGAACATGACTGCGACATTTATACGGATTGGATTGAAAAAAACATTTTGATTTTTGACCATTTTTTGGGAAAAAGATTAATTGAAAAATTATTTAGATGAACTTCTCTCTATATATAAAAACAAAAGTCTGTCTAGATGTATGTTCGCTAATAACTCAAAAACGGGAGAACCGATTTGGATCGTGTTTTTTTTTTTTTCAACAGTGCGTAATTTAAGGTTGTAAACAATCACTTTTTTTCCTGCGTTAAAGCACAGTATCGAGGATGCGAAGTTTCATTAATGAAAACCATTTTTATTGATTGAAACGTGCGTTATCATTGAAACAGAATTTTTACAAAATATTTTTAAAAAAAAAATAGAAGCAGACAAAGGCACTAGGAGAAATTAAATATCCTTAAATCTTTCTAAACTCATATTTTAAGTGTAGAAGTAAAGTGTACTCGAAACAAATATGCAGGCTAACATAAGTTATCTAAAAATTTAGAAAATCACCGTTAGTGGTAATGCTATTCATATGAAAATTAGTGGTAATGTTAATCACTTCATAATTAGTTGATCACATCTTTTTTGAACGCGAATTTTTAATTCTCAAACTGTGTTACCTTTTGAATATATATATATATATATATGNAACATATGTTCCTTATATATATATATATATATATATATATATATAACCATAGTTGAACAGTCGACACAGAGTTTGCGACAATTTATGTTCAACTCTGTAGCCTAGCAATTCCGAACCCAATACAGAAGACAAGGAAACTCCTGGATCAAGTATTGGGAGAAATTTGCCTTCGTGGTGGACTTCGTGATGGAATTAGCCCGCATTAGCGTTACATGGGGAGGAAAACCACGCAAACCTCGCACTGTTAGCCTGAATGAAAGGGGACTATAACCCATGATCCGTCGACCACTGAGAATATTTTACGTCAGCACTGTGGTCCGTGTCAGCCGGATGCGGAATTCGTATCGATCAGCCACGGCTGGGATTCGAAACCGGTTATTCTGATTGGAAGGCTGACGCTCTTTCCATCACGGCTCAAGTTAGATTAATTGGAAAATATCACGATATATTTTTAAAGATGCATCGCGATAGTAAAATTTGTACTCATTAGTTGTGGGTTGATGTTTGTCGGGGTGGCAACTCTAAAAAAAGCAGTCGCTAGCACGTAGTCTCAATAACAGATAAGAAGAAGAAGATGGATGGTTGGATAACAACAGTAGATAGGTCTCCCAAACGTACATAAACTATATATTTAATTACCAACATTCAAGGATTCGATCAGTTAATTCTCAAGTCCTGAGTCTCGATATTAAGAAAAAATTTTAATAGTAAAAAACTTTCGTCTGGGTTTAAAAGAAGACAAATGAAACTGGTTGGGAAACTAAAGCTCATTTTAATTATCAATTAAATGTTTCAAAGTAAAGACTGGTTTTAAATGAAAGAAATTTATTATAGTTAAAATCCGTTTAGTATTGACGAAAAAGATCTTTACAAATTAAATTCATTGGCTCGCATAATTAATAAAGCAAATAAGTATACAGTTTCATTTGGATAAATTTGCTAATTTAATTAATTATCCATCAAAAGCCACACTGAGATAATTAGCAAATTTGTTTTTTTTTCTCCTTAATATTAGCACACTAAACTATAGCATCTTAGAGTACTAAACATTTTTATAATAACAAGATACATTCTGTACCATAAATTAAATCAATTGCAAGAGACAAAAATAAAATACTCTGTCATACATAAATATACTTGCGTATTGTCTTGATTTTTGACTGCACGGTTTTTAATCTCGAAAAACTTGAAATTCTACTTGCTACAAAGATTGATTGATTGAAAAAGGTAGATTGTAACTGGGTTTAAATCTTAAGAGATTTTAATATATGTAAGGGTATGAAGGTCTGCATAAAGTTAAAATAGTGCATATATCCGTATGGGGGACTTTGATTGCATGTAAGGCTTTAAATTTCTACGAATTAATATTTTCTGTGGAGCTTTGGTAATCGCTAATAATATAAAGCCTGCAAACTTGCGGGAAAAAAAAGACTGAAATTTGCAGGGAAATTCCTTTTTTATTTCTGTGTTAAAAATATGTCTTTCCCTTTAATTATGGAATAGAATCTAGGATAGTCTAATTTTCCCAGTTTTATAGTTTTTGAAATGCATAGTTTTTTATAATGTAACTAAAAATTAACACACATAAAGCTAAAATTCCTCCCGTAGAGCATAGAAATACTAGAGTTGGTGCAAAAAATTGTGAATGTGTGAAAAATATCTAGCAAAAAAATTATGTTTATTGAGCATTTTGTGATTAAGAGATGTAATTCCAGAAATTATCAATGAGCAAAAAAAAAAAAAAAAAATACTTATTAGGAAAGATAAAAATATCATCAAATAGTATAAAATATAAACTAACTTTGTTGTGTCAAATAAAAAAATTAATTCTCAGAGTAATTGATTCAATGTTTAACCATTATAGTACTACTTTAAACTTTAATAATATGCATATTTGTTGAAATCTTTATAAAAAAGTTAAAATAAAGTACGTTTTTGTTAAAGTTTAACCACATTATCATTTAACATTGATAAATTTTCACGTTATCATGGTCCAAATTCGCTGCTTTGTTTCAGCAAATGAGCAAATATTTGTAAAAGCAATATTTGTATAAGTCCCAAAATAATTTTTACAAACATTTTTAAAAAAATATTTATTAAAGCAAATTCGTTTCATGCATATTCAGTAAATGTGAAATACCATGTATTAATAAAAGAGTTTCAAAGTATTAGTAAAAAATGAAGTTGACATTTCATTTCACATTTCTAAATGAAACACAAATTTGTTTGTTTTTTAGTTAGAAAAATGCATAGAACGAAATACCAAACAAGTTTCATGTTCAATATACATCGATTGCTTCCCACATTATATCTTAAAAACACTTCTGATAACATTTAGAGAATGATAATACCATAAACGAAGAGGAATAATTTTTAGATGCAAAATATAGAATATATTGAGGTGTTACGTATATCATGTATTGAAATGTAGCATATAGAATTTATTTATGCAGAACATCTGGCATTTTTAATTCACTGCGTATGGTATATATTGAGTAATAGCATGTAGAATAAACCAAAATACAATGTAGAATATAAAAAGATATAACATGCAGCCTATAGAATATATCAAGCTGTCGGAAAAGTGAAACTAAAATGAACTGTTATAGGTTGAAAAGATGATATGTTTTAACTTTTAAAAATGAATTGCTAAGTAATGTGGTGGCATAAATAAAATGCAATGCATTGTGTTGTGCAAATATCTAGTTTCGTATAATTTTCGTAAAAAATGACTAAAGTTTCCAATATTTCTGTAAAGTAGTCAAACTTTTTATTGCATTATAAATCAACATTTGATGAATTATTAACAATTGTTTACACATGTCACTATAAATAAATGGTTAATTTTTAAAAGAAAAATGAAAAGATAAATTATCATATTATCAGATTTAAAATGTATACTACTTTTATTGTTAAATGAATTATTGCATTGAAATGTGTGAAATAAAAATACATATTGCAATCAAATGATGAAACCAGATCATTTCAATCTAAGTCTAACATTTTTAAAATTAATGGCATATTTGTTCGAAAATTCGCCACTTTAGTTGTGCGCCGATCTTTGTAAAGATCTTTAAGATATGTCGAAATAAATAATTTAAATATTTCATTCTGCATTACTTTCCACTAAATCAATGTATCTAGAATATTAATTCCGAAATGTGAGAATTTGTAACGAAAAGCGTTCTAACAACTTTTATGATATGTTTCAGCTATAAAATGCAACATAATTTATAGAAGTTTCTGTTAATTTTGGAAAATATGTAAGTTCATTAAATCAATATTTAGAAATGTAAATATATATATATATATATATATATATATATTGATATTTCCTTGAAATTGCGAAAT
>NC_092204.1:103614209-103653093 GCF_043381705.1 Parasteatoda tepidariorum | reverse complement strand
TATATATATAAAGCTTTGCGCAAAATATATATGGTAAATAGTGAAATCAAAATTATACAAAACTATGCAAAAACTAATTTAAATGCATTAATAGTTTGAACTAATGGAATAAAAAAGAATCGTTTGTTTTTCGATCCTTTTTACGTAACGTGTAATTATTATAACTTATTGTGCGATTTGTAGTTCCAAAAAAACAACAAAAAGTTCCGGTAAAAACGTTTCTGGAATTATTTATCATTTCATTCCATGAAACACGATGAAACGTCAGCTTTTAGAGCAATTATGAATAACGGTTTTAATCAACTCTTTTAAAACATCAAAACGTCACCTAAACGTTTAATTTACAACTAAATTACAACATTTCAAAGTTTGCATTACAGTACCTTTTCTAAAAGCAAGCATAAATTACGTTGCTTAAACGTTACGCTTAGAATTTAAAATAACGCTGAAACAAAAATGGAAATTTTTATTAAGTGTAAGTAATTGATTTGTGTTCAATTTTACTTTCCTATTGCTCGGTGTAAAAAAACATCATTTAGCTCAATTTTTAAGATTCGCACCTCGGTTGATTTTGATTTTAAATTACATACAGATTTATATAATTTAATCTGCAAATTAGTACATTCATGAAACCAAAACTAAGTTCAACGTGTTTCTAAAAGATTTAATAGTTTGAAAATAAACTAACACTTTACATGACGTATGCACATAAATGCAAATTTAGTGCGTATATCTCATTCCTTATATTTTTGTTTTCATTATCTTTTTATTTTAATCTTTTTTTTTTAATCTAAAAATAATTTGTATCCTCATTTATCGCGTCGTTAAGCATTATTTACTAAAATATTAAATAGAAATTTGAACCTTAATGATTATATGATAAAACTGTTGTTTTGAAATCAAGAAATCGAGCATGTAATACAATGTTATAAATTTATATAATGAATTTACATATATAAAACTGATTAATTTAGCTACGGTATCTCATATATGACCTTCAATGGCTTAAGAACTAAAATGTAATGAAACAAAATTGCATAGAACTGTTGAAATATCATAAAATATCGCTAAATTTAATTTGAACTTATCGTGTTCTAAAACAAAAGTACATTTTATCCTGATGTATATATTAGTAATACTAATTGAACAAAAATATGATAAAATTTTCTTTTAATTGGTAAACATTGAAATTAGACGAAATAAGATTCTTATCATCATACTAAACAATACTAAGATACTTTTGCTTGTGAAAATTTAAACAATTTTTATAAAATTGCATTTTATCAATTTTAAAATAAGCTATAATTATTAAAGGAAAAAAATTAAAATTCTGGTAAATCCTAAGGGATCATAAAAATAAATAGAAACATTATTATTTGATTTTCGTTTAATATGGCGTTATTTTAAAAAAAGTTACTTTAAACTTTTATATATATATACATACATACATACATATATATACATATANTATATATATACAGAGAGAGAGATATGTTTGTTTGTATATATAAATAAGAATTCAAAAAGATGTTTTGTCCAACAGAAATAGAAAATAAAAAACTTCTGTTACGTCTTTTATTAAAACTTAATTTAAATATATATTAAGCAAATTTAACGCAATGATTTAAAAATTATTAAGAAACTTTGTTCTCAAAAATAAATAAATAAGGAATGATACTGTTTTCCTCATTCTTTTAATTTGATTTCATTGAGCAGGAAATTTGAAAGAATCTTGTTTCTCAAGGTGCTTAAAAATTTATGAAAGATTATTAATAACTATGAATACAATAATTAATTCTATAAAAATGACTAGTGTTTTTTCTTTGCGAAATTCAAACGAGGTAGATTTTTTTTAATTTAATCAAATGTACAAAAAATAACTGTAAAATAAGCTAATTCTTTCCTAATTAGCAGGAGCGTTATAATAATTTTGTTTTTAAAGAAAAAATGCATTTTTGCCATGCGTTGTTTTCCTTTGAATTTTAAAAACGCATTCAGTTTAAACTGAAGAAATAATCTACACCGATGAGGATCTTGTCATCAAATGATTAAGCTTTTCTTTAGCTGTTGAAATGCATGTCATGCTTTTTAAAATTGCTGTATAATAATTTTAAATCGTTAAACAGAAATACTAAAATGAGATTCGGAATGTGATATGTCACTGTCAACAGAATAAGCTAATTAAGAAATGCAAATGAGGCTATGCAAACTTTTCATGAGTCATTATTCATCGGCATTTGAGTAAAAAAAAACTGTTTAGAAATGCTTATCATTTAGGTCATTATAGAGATAATGACTTCTACACTTTGTTTTGTAAATGTTTTTATTAAATTTTGTTAAATGATGTGATTTGTTGTTTTGAAATTTTTAGACAACTTTACATTTTTACATTTTGGACATACAAATTGACAACCTATATTATTATTGTTTAATTTTTTAAGTAGAATTGAAAATTGCATTTATTTATCGATCATTATAAATCGGCAGGTTTGCATTATTAGTAAGTCGGTGTTCGGGCGTGTTTGTAAAATTTTAACTACTAAACTTTTAACTTTTAAAGTTTCAACTAAGAACAACTAAGTGATAATTCACATTTATCTTTCTTTCATGCAATAATATTTTTGAAAAATAAGGTAAAAAAAGGCTAATAAAATAATTTAATTTATTTAAATAAATAAGTTCAGATTAATTCTGTTTGAACTGACAGTTTTTTATAGTTCTTAAACATATTAAGCCTTCATAACTGATCTAATATTCAATGATTTTAGCTTAATTTTTTCATACCAAATCAAGCAAAATAGGCATTTAATAATAATAAACAAATTTATTCCTTAATAATATTTTTAACAATTTATTATTCTAAAATAAGTTGCATTTAGTAAATTTAAATAGCAACTTTGTTCTTCAGTACACTTCAGCAAAAAAAAAAAATAAAAAAATAAAAAAAAAATTATTCATTAAAGGCAAAAACTTTATTATTTAATACTTAAGCTACGATAATTCATGTGGGACATCTTAAAACAATTTGATTGTTTTTTTAGTTTTCTTAAACCGTTTCTGTTTGTGTGTATACATATACGTATATATATGTATACACTAATAGAAATGATTCAAAACTAAATAACTAAATGTAACTAAATTTAAGAAAGCAATGGAAATAGTATGAATATCTTAGCTCAGAAAAATAAACTAAAATTAATTAGTATGTTTCTGGTTATGAACTAGCGAACCATGCAAATATTTCGAAGGAAGCGAAAACCTTGAGCTTGAACTGTTTGAACTAAACCTTGAGCTTGAACAACAATTTTCGACAACATGCCACACCTTATGTTCCGAAAAACTTCATCAGTTTCTTTATTGACAAAGAAAACACTGACTTGATAAACGCAACATCAGCTTCGTAAAGGAAGAGCGCTTGTGAAAAATGTAATCCAATCTAAAAATGCATGATGCAATGAGAATAATAAAAACAATAATAATAACAAAGTGAATAATAGATTTTTATTTTTATTATGAAGTATCTTTCAAGATCAAACTATTTTTTTATATTTTTGTAGATTAAAAATTTTTGTTTTAAGAACATAGTTATATGTGTACAGTCAATCATACACTGAGAAAAAGTATGGTCAGAACTACCGGAATAAGGTAAAGTTAATTTTGTTTATGGCTCTATGGGAACTTTGAAAAACTTGGTAATTTTAATTGGTAATGATTTTGGGAAAATTAAATATAAAATTCGGCTTTATAATTTTTAATAAAATTTGGCAATTTTATCATGATACCTTAAAGCGTGGCATTAAAATCCTTTATTCGATTGAATTTACTTTTCAGTTTTGTATTTGTTACTAAATGATTGGTATTAAATATAATTTTGAAAACCAAAATTTCCGGTAAACTGTTATTATATGAATGGAAAAATTACCAAATGAACGATTTAAATTCCGTATATTTTAGCTATGGTTCTTTTTTAGCGGAATTTTCATTATTAGAGAGTACAATAATTTTACTAAAATTTTCTTTCTTTGTGTATGAAAAATAGCACGCATTGATATTCTCTGAGATCATACAGTGAGAAATTTTAGTTTTCAAAATTGTTATGCTTTGAAAGATAGTGATCAAACATTTAAAACATTTTTTGATTAATATTAATGCAAAATTTGTATAAATTACAATTTGGAGTGAAATTTAAACATTTGATACGTTTTGAATAAACAGCAGTTTCAAAACTATTTTTTTTAAAATAAGAATAAGGTAACTACTAAGTATGATAATTCTGTTACAAAAAAAACAACAAAAAAAAATTTATACAAAATTAAATAAATGCCTGTTAGTTTCCAAAACGGCCTGTTGTTTTTTTAAACAGATTTTTCATGCCTTCTGTCACTTTTAACGGACATATCACGCCAATTTTATTTCGCAAGTCATAAAACAATTAACTTTTGTACGATCACGATTTATATCTTTTTGAAAAGAAAAAAAAAGGAAAAAGAAAAAACTTTAATTATACTTTATTAATGGTTTAAATGATTTAAACATGTTTTAGAAATGTGACTCTTCTTTCTTGTTCTATTTGCTTCAATTTATCTGAATTATACTGTATTAAACTTTAGTACTTGTTGCTTAAATTGAAATGTCTTACAATTTAAGCAACACTTTAACTCACTAGTCCAAACTTCTTTCATTATAAATAACTAAATTGCTTTTGAAATTACTTCAATTGTAAATGCACACTTTTGCATGTATACGTAGAAATTCTAAAGCCCTCTTTTTAATTAATTATAAAATATACATTTGTTCAACAGAAAGCGTGGAAACGAAACGTTCTCTCAAATTATTTATTGTTTCAAAATGAATAATTATTTTTTAATGGCTTATAGAACTAATAATAATAATCAAGAAACTGGGATGGAAATTACAACAAACTTATTATCAGCCAGCAATGTCCTCCAGATAAAAGCATACCAACTACAAAACTATTTCATATTAGTTAATAATCACTTACTTTGAAAAATAATGAAAAAAATCAGAGAACAACAAATTGCTAATTCAAAATAAAATTCTTGATAAATTTCTATATAGTTGCTTTATTTTATTGAATATTCCATCAGAACTGTATTGCTAAACACTTTAGGATGTAAAGTGAAGTACTGTTACCTTTAATTATTTCTTGTATCCTTTTTCTACTTTTTGAAATTTGTAATTTTAAAGATAATTTTCACACTCAAAACTATACTCCAAAATATATGCACATAGTAACTAATACACTCACAGGAATTAAACTCTCCCTTTTGACGATTCATCAATTTTTGAGCTCTATTTCGTTTATTTTGAGAATCATTTCGTCATGAAATCACGTGATTCGGGACAAAATACAAACTCTCAAATATATGACGAAAATGTTTCCACCACTAGGAACCTCGTCGCATTTTCATTGTAGGAGATAGTTAACATAATGACGAAATTCGAATAAAGACTAGACGATCGAAAATAAATTGACCGACTGACTTGCATAGTCGTCAAGAAGTTTGCTTTGTACGAGGAAGATCCTGGGTTCGAATGCCGCTGCCGACATGTGTCGCCCACGATAAAGTAATTATTAGAAAAGTTATATATATACGTGTTTTTTTACGTGTTACGTGTTTTTTTTCTGAAAAAAATAGAATCATGAAATTTTCGATATTTTTCGATCTATCAAAATCACGAAATTTTCGAATATTTTGACGAAATTTGTTTCCTTGAAGAAGTTACAATAGTTATTTCTTCACTGTGACGAAATGGTTGCTCGGAGCATATATCAGGAAACGGTTTCGTTAAAAGCGAAGAAAGTTTCATTAAATTTGAGCATCCATTTCTTATATTACAGTTGTGAAACTATTAATTATTAAAAAGATTCAATGATATATTTAGAGATTGAAAATCGAAAAAAGAATCTTCACACTATGAAGATTAAATGCAAGAAAATAAAGTTAAATTTACGTTGAGGATATGAAAAGTAACTATAAAAGAATTTATGCACTTTAAGTAAAACACATATGGAAAAAGCATTTTACATTGAAATTTTTAAAATAAAAAATTACTTTTTCTGTGAAATGTTTCTGCTATTAGGAATTTTAGCATAACGTGGTATGTTTCTTGAAAAATAAAAATAAATATTTCATTTGTAAAATTTTAGTATGGAAAGCAAAAATAAAAAAATAGATGAGATAAGAATAATGATTTTATAAGTAAACTCATTTTCACCTTTCAAAGGTTATATAATTTCTTCTTTTTACATTTTCGTTCATTAACATCCCTTTCATTTAAGCGGGCTATGTCAGCAAAGAAAATTGATTGTTTTTCTATGCATATAGTGTTTCTATTCTTATAATATTTACATTGACATTGATTTTAAAAAAAAATACTATCAGTATGTAAGACCTTGACTTTAAATTTATTTTATAAAAATAGTTGCAACTATATTCATATCTGTTCCGTGATGACAAAATGGTTAGGGCACTGAACTGTCTTTCTGAAGAACCGGATTTCTATTTACGGTGACGGATTCACTTAACTTCAGGCCGTTGGTTACCAACTTGTAAAGGCGGCCTGTTCGCAATGCTGATCATTTTACTCACAATGAGACTGATTGTGTGATGGGTGAAAATACAGATCTCATGCTCCGTTGAAAGCTATAATTTATTAGCTTGTATTCGATTCCATACAAAGATGTGGGTTGTACATGCGGCTGGTGCAGAATAAGGGATGTTATTGCCAAACCTTTAGTATAGTGTAGAACAGACGCATAGCAAGTTGATATAGGTATGAAATGCAATATGCTACGATGGATCCGACACTATTCCGATCTGATAATGCAAATGCAGTAAAAAAGCTCATTTTAGCATTCACATAGAATCTTACACACAGAAAATAGAAGGGGGGAAAAAACAGAAAAATAGAGAAACAGAAAACGAAGAAGACCACTAATTGGGTGGCTTGACTCGGTGGGGCCGTACTTTCATATAGTAAATATGGGAAACTGGAATAGTTTTGTTGCGGATAGGACCAAATGACAAAGACTATTTGGAAGAGCCTTGGCCTGTAACAGGCTGTAGTGCCTTGAAAGAAGAACAGCCACATACAAAAATATGTCTAGTGCTAGTTATTAAGTGTAATTTTATCAGTATAAAGATTTGCTAATGGCATGAACTCTAAACCCTAAGGATCTCAACCCTTTTGGGAGATGTTATATTTGTAATGTTGTATAATCTTCTGCTATAGTTGTAATTTTTTGTAATAGAATTGAGCCCGAATTTTCTTTGTAAGCATAGAACTTTTCAGTATAAAAACTTCCCATTCTATAATGTCAAATTTAGGAAATATCAACTACTTAAAGATTGTCTTGAGAAAAACGATTTCGAAGAGTACTTACGGTTTATTACTTAGTTTTGTCACTTGTCGCTTTTCATCAAAATAAATCTATAATTTTTAAATTTACTTTTTGAAGAGTAGTATAATTAATGCTTATAGAAATTTTGAGATAACTACTGAAAATATTAAAACCTACCAATCGCAGTCTCTAATATCATCTATAAAAGAATGCATATTGAATGCATGATTGCAAACAAACTCCTTCTGAAATAAATTTAAATCCGTGCTCTAGTTATTTTAGATTGTGTAGTACATAATGTTTGCCAATTTTGGGGTGGCGATTATGAAGGGGTTCGCCCTTTTTGAAAATTTTCGAGGGGCTCTAGTCCCTTTAATATCCAATGGTAAGCCAATGGGGCTCAGTAATTTATAGCTGGGTGAGAAATAAATAACCAAACAAATACAGGCAGTAACATAAACTGAAGGAACCCCAGTTAAAATCTGGAGGTCGTAAGTTCGAACTGGTTTCGTTATGCTGCTTGTAGCAGATTTTGCGTTATCCCATTTTTATATATATGGCTGGTGCACGATAATAAAATCGTTGCCAAACCTTTACGTAGTATTGGAAAGATATTCACGTGACACCTTCAATAATCGTTTACTAGAAGTGAAAAAATAATAGTTTAAGTAAAAAACTGTATAAAACCTTTCGCGTTTAAAGCGATGAAGAACATTTACAACTTTGATGGAATTCTTTACATTCATTTTTTTTCTGCGCGTTTAAGTGAAAATAAAAGTAACTGTAAACTTTTACATAAAACCATAGTTTAGACTTTATTTTGTGATTATTATTCGAGTAGCACTACTTTAAATAAATGAAAAATGTGTATCTTTGTAAATAACCCTTTTTTCTTTGTCCTGATAAATTGCGTTATTATAATTTTTCTTTTTTTTTTCTGAAAGGGATACTTTGTATTATACACTTGTGTTAAATGATAAAATGAAATGTAGAAAGCTCCTCCAACATAAATGGGTGTGGTTTACTTTGAAGAGAAATTATAGAATAATGCCACAAAAATCATCATTTTGCGTGATAGCGAACCGCCCCAATGGGTGGCGCGATTGTCAGCTACATCAATCTACTTCCATCGCACATAAACAAAAGGTCACATCTCATTCGTTGCCAAATACGAGTAGCGTAATTTATTCATCTGGTAGCAATGAACCAGCACGCATGAGAGCGTCAAGCCAATGAGGAAAGAGTACAACGACGGAAAAGAAACAAAGGAAAACTTTTCAGGAAAAGTTTTCTCGTCGTTCCATAAATGATGGCATCACCAAAGTGCTAGTGCGTGAAGGAACAAATTAAGAGATTTTGGCGGTCTCCCTCTAACTTTCTAATTAACTGGACTGAATTACAATCTCCCAAGAAGCACGCAGATTCTTCATTCGCAGAACATAATATTTTTTTTCCTTTACATTAGAACAAATGCTTTATTTGCTTGTTGTTAATTTAACATTAGTTAAACGATGGTTGGCAACAATAATGTGAATTCGCATCACGAGTCTGATTGTGGTGAAAGGAATTAAAAGTTAAACTGAATCGTAAATCGTACATGCAATTGTTAACGTCCGATAACATCCACGCAAACGTCTCTGCAGATGTCATGAGTCGGTTTTTAGTCACGACGTTCGCATAGTAACATTTAACTAAACTAATCATTCATAAGACAAATAATAATTACCTTTTATTCAACAGACTACACAAATAATTTTTTTTTCTTCAAATTTAAGTTATTTTGTCTTAAACCGAGTAAAACCTTTTAAACTAAACGTTCGTAAAGACAGACAGTTTCAGAAAGAGACTACAAAATATGCAAATCATGTTTATATAAGGTTATATATATGATGTATATTCTTGATAATAAAAACGTCATTCGCTTCAAAAACTTGTAAAGTTGGTAAAAATCGACATGTTTGGAGTGCTCAAAAGTAGGCGTCCATTCTCATGACTGGCTAGACATAGACTTTCAGCTTTGGGACTACATATTTATTTTACGATTTACATCGTTTGAATGGAAAATCATTGAAACTACAGCAAAGTATCGAAATTGCTCCTTCTTTAATTTACAAGTTCAAATAGCTTCAGAATAAAGGCTTAACACTTTTGTCTACTGATCAGAGAAACCTCCCGGTTTCGTAACTATCAGTGAGCGACCCATCGAGGGGATCTACCTTTTTGGCAATAGTTATTTGTATAGGTAAAAATTGCGCGGTGGATAGTTCATACTGTGGCGCAATTCGTTCGGTCTGCAATTGGTATTTAAATAGTGCATATATTATTTGAACGGATTGCTTTAATTCGTACATAAATTTATCTCCAGTGGTCAGACGGATCATTGGGTAGAGTCCCCTTGCCGTCAAGCTAACCGTGGGAGGTTCTCGTGGTCTTCCTCTAAATGTAACGCAAATACGGATTAGCTCCATCAAAAAGTCTTCCACGAAGACAAATTTCTCCCAATACTTGATCCAAGACCTCCTTTGTCTTCTGGATTGGGTTCAAAATTACAAGGCTACGTAGTTGAACATTAGTAGTCGTAAACGCAAAAATTAGGTCGGCTGTTTATTATATTATTATTATTAACAACAATGAGGCAAATATTTCTTTTGCATTTTATACTTTTAGAAAAATTTGTTCAACGTTGATCCGTACGACAATACGTTGAAAATTTGATTTTAACCTCATTTGATTTCAATGTGTTAAATTGAAGCTCAAGTTGAACCATAGTATCGTGTGATCAAGTTTAATAAGTATTATAATATGGTTCAACTCACCACCAAGTTTAAGATGCAACCAGACCTGAAAATACTGGTTGGAGAACTATTTCAATATTAGATAATATTCGGGAGGAGTTAGTCCTTAACAATAAGCAATCACTGTAATTAGTTTTTTCTTGGCGAAGAAGCAATTCAATATAAAAATTGTATCCGTTAAAAACAATTGGTAGTTATAGATTTTTATTATTCCCGAAAAAAAAGCTAAAAAATGAAATTTATTTGTTACCAGTTTTTACTCTTTTCCGTCTTGATATATCTGGGCTTTCAGCCCTGGATGCAACAAATTTATAGAACCGTAGTATTTTGTAATCAGGTTTAATAAGTAGTATCATAAATTTCAACTTAGCACTATGTTAAAAATGCAACAAATTTATAAAACCATGGTATCGTGCAATCAAGTTTAAGTACTATTTTACGGTTCAATATAGCACCAAGTTAAAGATGTAAACAATAGCATGGTTCAACATGCTTTAAAATTTCTCACCGTTGTTATAAATTTCCCAACTAATGAAATAATTTACCTCAGTTAATTGAAAGATTTTCGTAAACTGTACACATCTGAAAAATATATGTTAGGCCGCTATTGGTAACATAACAAAATGATTTCTATGAAAGCAATATGATTAATTCATTACTTTTTACGACTGAATATATTTATAAATTCATGACTTTATTTAAAATATGTTAAGTTACTTTATAAAGTAAGTTTCCATACATTTTTGTTAACAATTAATAAATTCGGAATCGATTAAAGTTGTCAACAGGTTGATATCGATTACATATCAAACTCACCTTTAATACTTAGCATAGAAATTTACAATTAATTAGCTTAATTAACTTTTAATTTTAAGTCGCTCGAGTAATAAATAACTACGAAAAATTAATTTTTCATTATTATAAAATTCCTTTTAAATTATTCGGCAGCGTTAAGAGATTATATAATTTTAAAAAATTATAGAATATCTAACGAGCTAATTTGAGGAAATTATCGAACTGAAAACTATTTTAATATCAAAAATATTTCCATTCATTCCAAGTGGATAGAAAATTCTTTTCTAATTATAGTGTTGACTAAATCACAGAACATTATTCTTAATATCATTAGTTTTGTGTAGTTTGGATATTTGAAAGTTACGTGGGATTTTTGTATTATTTTGTATTTGCTGAGATCTTCCTTATTTCACAATGAGAAAAATAATTTTATTGCACTGCGAAAAATTCCGGAAAAAATTACATGAAAAATAATTCATGTAATTCGAAACTCAAGGTGCCTGTACTTTTCACAGTAAAATCCATAGTTACCGTAAAATTTCACAATGAAAATGGGCTACAAAACACGGCTTACGAAAACGAGTTACAAAAGCACGACTTACATAAACACGGCGTAACTTACAACCATTCTAAACTATACAAAAAGCCTAACTAATTGAAAAAGTATCAACTTAAAAAATCTCAGTTATATTTCTAGCTGAACAATTTTATTATAATATAATGTGAAAACTTCTGGATCAAATTAGGGTAAAAAGTACTGGTACACTAAGTGCAGTATTCGTAAGATATATATATCCTATATATCCGCAAAATCCATTTTTACGATAAAATTTTATTCTCAATTTTCACAATGATATTTATTTATTAAAATAATTCAGTGATTTTACACTAAATTGTGGTTTTACAGTTACAGTACAGTGTAAAAAAATATGATATATCAGATTTTTTGTTCCGTTAGTTTATGATGAAAGCATACAAAACGCGACTTTGAAGAAAGGAAAAAAAAAAAAAAAGGCGTAACTTATAACTGTTCTAAATTATATCAGTTTTTTTGTTCCGTAACATTTTATGGTAAAAATGGATCTTACGAATGCTGCACTCAGTCATTTCTACCGTAATTTAATCTAGAATTTTTTACAATGTACTGTAAATAATTTGCTGATCTAGTAAGTATTACAAAGATCGATACCTCTTCAAAGGGTTAGGATATTTGTATAGTCTAGGATAGTTGAGCCGTGTTTTTATTTTGCTTAGCAAATTATTATGAGAAAAGCAGTTTAATTGTTATACATTAAAGTTTCATCAAGTGAATATCAGTGAAATTTCTTAAAGCGATGATACTTAAAACAGAAAACTTGTCGCTGTTTATTATTATTCATATAAATAGAAATTTGCTGCCTGGTAGACAATTTTATATCCGATTTATAAATCTTTATATTATGGAAATGGTTTGTAGCAAGCATGCAAATTAAAAGTTAAATTTTAACTTTCAAAATTAAATGAACTTTTTTCTTTAATGAGTAAAAATATTAACTTCTCAATGATTTTTAATTTTTTGTTTAGAAAAGCTATAGCAAAAACTTATCTTTACTTAATCAATAACAATTTATAGTCAATCATCATTTTACAAACTGTTTCAGTGTTCATTAACAACATTGATATTTTGAACCATAATATAATGCAAATTTAATGCACCCTTAGTATGCATTCAGTACAAAATATGTATTCCAAATTCGAGTATGTGTTTACTGCACATAATGAGTTCAGTGTTAAATAATATAATCGATATTTTGAACCATTATATATTTTGAAAATACAATGCAAACTTTCTGTGTCTTCTACAGAAAATATGTATACCAAACTTCAATATATGTTGACTATACATACTCAAAATTTAGTTCAATATGCAGCGTAAAAATAGTATCGGTACCTTGAACCATAATATTGTGCAAATTGAATGCAGCCTTTGTGTGTTTTCTGTGCAAAATGTATATGCAAAATTAGAATATATATATTTACCGTACGCACTCAACAAAAAAAAACTATTCNAAAAAAAAAAAAAAAACTATTCAATGCTGAACAATAATATCGATACATTGAATAATAATATAGTTCAAATTTAAGGCAACCTTAGTGTGTTTTCAGTACAAATTTTTCACCTAAGTTTGATACGTGTTTATTGCACATTTTCAAAATGACTTAAAGTTTAACACTCACATAGGTACTTTGAACCGTAGTATAGTGCAAATTTTTTGCAGTCTGAATAGTTTTCTGAACAAAATATCTTTACCAAATTTGAATATGTATTTACTGTACACACTCAGAAAAATGATTTTATTGTTAAGCAATAACATGGTTTCTTTGAACCATAATATAGCGCAAAACAACCTTTATATGTTTGCTGTATCAATGCATACCAAATTTGGATATTTCTTCAGCATATGCTCTCAAAAAATAACTTAGTTTTGAACAATAATAAAGGTAAAGCATTTAAACCGTAGTATAGGGCAAATTTTTTGGATTTTTGTTTTTTGTACAAAATATGTGTACCAAATTTGAATACGCATTTGTTGTACATACAGAAAAATGATTTCAATAGTGTAGAATAATATCGGGACCTTGCACAGTTACATCGTGCAAATGTGCTGCAAGTTTATTGAGGTATTAAATTAAGTTACGTTTCTAACAGTGTTGAAAAAACTCGGCTATGTGCAAAAGATATTTCTGAATTATAGTCTAAATAACAAGATTATGTTGTTAGAATACTATACTACTTTAACTTACATAATATATCAATAAATAAACCAATTTTATAAAAATATTTTTATTTTTTCTTCAAGGAAGTTTTGCATTTATATTATTTTTATGTGCATTTTAGATTTACGCCTATTTTTATCCTTTTATATGTTCCAAGAAATTTGCAAAAATAATGTATTTACTCTGGAATAAATCCCATCTTGTGTTGCCATTCCTGTGAACAAAAAAAAAAGGAACAATATGAACCTCTAAATAAGTCTAAGGCTTTATTCCAGTGTTCTATTCTTGTGCATCGAGGCGAATGAAAGAAAGTAATTATTATACAGTAAAAGTATCTTGCAGATAGGAAAAAACACAAGAACGCTCCCGAAACCTTTTTGTTTTGGTCTCTTGTTTCCATGGTTACGTGCACAACCAATTCTGCATTCAATTCAAATCATTTTCACACAGAGTTCATACATGCGTGCATTCAATGCTTATTTCTATCTTCACCTTAAGGTTTTTCCTGTCCAAAATATCATGAATAACAGATGACCGAGTAAGGCGGTGGGTGGGGGAGGGGAGTCAGTGAAGAAACAAAACTGGAGGGGGAGGGTAGAAAGAAAAAAGAACCTTCTAATCAGTTCACTTGTCAAAAACGTAATTTATTTGAGCTATAAGCCGCACCGCCGCAAAAACGCAGACGACCCTTACTGGTTTATAATTGTACGTGAGTGGGTTTTAGTCCTATGGAAACTGGCAACAGTTCTGAAAGTTTAATTTAATGGCGGACGAGCTGGGAATGTAGAATTTCCCTCGTTGTGAGGGGGGAAGTAAAATAAAATAAAACATTCGGAGAGGGTCGTGGAATGAAAAAAGTGGATTAAAGAAACGTTTTATGGCGTGTTAGTCTGTCAGATAAAATGGTAGAACGAGCTGAGTGAGTAACATAACCGCCCAAATTTCGACAGTTCGAAGTTAGAATGAGATGAGTAGTGAAGTTAGTCTTTCTGCACTTCGTTTGTTAGAGGTATCGCGGGTTTGAAGAGTTAGGCATAGCTTCGTTTTTTTCCTTCTTCTCCCTAAAAGAAAGTAACTGACAGGTGTTGATCCTATGATAGGTACGAAGATGAGATAGATCTTGTTGACTGATTTCGGATAATCGTTTCTTCTCACGATATTATTTTCAACGGTAGCTAAACTTATTTTGTTCGATTTCGATTTGGCGGAATTCTCTTTTATCACATAGGAAATAAGGATGAGATAAAGCACTTTGGGCACCATAATTACTTTCTTACGTTTTATGTTAAATGTTTTTGAGCTATTATTTGCGTAATATCTATTATAACTTTCTTCACTATTATGTTTTAAACTTCACTTTGTAACGATTCCGACAAGTATGAGTTCTCTCTTTTCTTTCTTAAATTCTTTTAGAATCTCTTCTTCACGTTTCGCTTAACTGAAAGTTATTTTAGCCGTAATACATTTTCTTTACATCATCTAAATAAATCAAGCAGACTGTTTACATGCATGTGTGTGCATGTACTTTATACAAATCTGCAATTCTGAACTGAGCACTAAATGAAGTGCGAATATGTTCGAAGACAGGGCAGACCTACGTTTTAAAACTCGATCCGACCTGCATCCCAAATAATGAGTTTTCCTTTGGATTTGAAAAAATATTTCATAGTGCCAGTGATTTACTTGCTTGCAGCTCCAATCAATGAAAAGCTAACTTTATTGACTTTCTAACGAATTATTTATCTTTGATTTCCTGTGTCAGCTGAATGCAATTGGAAATGAAAAGTTGTTAGGTTATCACAAATACGTTAATAATTTCGCGAAGTATTGTGATGACGTTACCAAATTCGTATTTTTAAAGGTATATGAGATCACATATTGCTTATATTGATATTTACGCTTTCGATGCGTGTCTCAATAAACCTAAATAATAGAAACTGAACAGGAACTAATAAAATAAATTTGAAGTTATCTAATAAGCCCTGGAAAAAATGCCTTTATTACCACAGTACTTAGAACGGCAATATCAGTATTATTTAATCCTACATTTAATTAAACTTCATAGGCGCCAAAAATAGTTAAGCCTCTTTTTTTTTTTAAGAATTGCAACTTATAATTTTGGTAATAGATACAAATTGAAATAAAATTAAATTTCTGTATTTAAATAGTGAAAAGATGATTATTCGTATGAATAAACAATAAGGTTATTAAAGCAAAAAATGTCCATATGGTTATTGACGCTAATGATGCTTGCTTAATTTTGGTAATAGATACAAATTAAAATTAAAATAGATACATTTAGGAAAAATCTAGGAAAAACCATCAAAAATCGACGTTTTATTACTGACGCCATTGATGCTGAATTTTTAGTACTAGGTACTACTGCTCTTGGGTTAATTCGTGTTTGTTTAATAAGTACAAAATATACTAACATAGGTACCAAACCTAACATAAAGGCTATAGGTTTTTACGAATCGCCGAAAGGGACATGTGCAATAGAAAATTGTTGTTATAGTAATTTTTGTCTGTAAGGAGTGAACCTCGAGCATTAACATCATGACAAATGATACTGAATATAAATAATCTTTATTTTGAAGGGCTGAACTTATAAATACATGCTTTACTTAAGATAAAGATTCTGCAACATAACATAAAGATTCTGCAAAGGACAACAAATAATAAAAATTCAAAAGTAGAATTTTCTTAGCTTAATTGTGTTGGTAAATATGTTTTAGTTTTGTGCATGATTTCGCAGTGTTGATTTAATACTGATTTATTGATCATTTACTTTTTTCACCCTGTACGAAGAACGGGTTTGCAGCTTGTCAAGTGTCAAATATCGCCAAGTTTTGTCTTCAGTGTATCAGCAATACATCATCATTGTATCAGGCAGTTATTTTTTCAACCCTGTAAGACTTTTTATTTTTATTGCATTTCATTCACAAAAATAAAATAAAATATAAAAAAAATCATAATAATAATAAAATAAAATTGACTTGTAGAGCGGGCATTAAGTTGTAAATTCTTTTATGATTTCTGAAAAGTTATCCATTTAGGAAAAGGAATTTTTGTTTAGTACCCAGTAAACATGATAAATGCTTTTATTTCGTATCTTCAAACATTTTCCTACGTAAGAAAAAATATATTATACTCGGTCATTAAAAATAGCATTACAGATTAACAGTTTAGCTCGTTCATGACAAACATTGCACAGCGTTAAAGACAGCACGCATAATTTTACCAAAATAGCATCGCATTTCACTTTCTGCATTATAAAGGTAACATTATTTATCTACTTCTATATTTATTATATGGAAAAAATTACATCCAAAATTGTACGTTTCAAAGATAGCATTGCTCTCTAGTTATAATACAGAGAGAGCATTGCTTCCCAACCATATGTTATAAAAATAACACTACACCATATACATATATATATTTCAAATATAACATTACACTCAATACATATATGTTACAACGATAACATTGCACTCTGTACTTATATGTTACAAAAATAACACTATATCCTATACGTATATGTTACAAAGATAACATTACACTATAATTTTATGTTACAAAGATGACATTTCACCCAAATTATTGTATATTCAAACACAGTAATAATGGCCTAAAAGTCGGTTTGTCTAGGACGCATTTGAGGTTTAACTAATTGGCAAAAACTTGTTCTTTAAACTGTTCATATTTACTTATTAACAATATATCAGAATCAGCATTTACAAAATGTATCGAGTATACAGTGAAAGGAACTGTTCAATATTTTAGAATAAGTTTGACTATAAGTTCTCTCAAATTTTCTGCAACTGTCCCGGGTATTGTCTTCGGGTCAACCCTCTAGGCTGATCCTAGACCATTGGCTATAATCAATTTATGAAGCTCAATTGCTAAGTTAAGAATAAAATGAAATCGAAATTTTACAAGAAAACTTTTAGAATTTATCCACACCAATATTATTCATGTTGTGCAATCTAGCTATTAAATTTCAAATAAAAGTAACGAGTATTTTATGGTTGGCATTGTAGCACGAAACTATTGTTCTCAAATGGCGTAAATTTACCAGCAATTTTACGATAAGATAATATTAATTATATTTTAAAACAATATTTAATTATTAATTACTAATAAATTCTTGATTAGAAAAATAAACTTCAGCATTTGTTTGCTGCAACGCAATAGATATAATGCTACAACTGGTCATTATAGTTTAGCTCTGTAGTACATGAATCTTGCTGAAAACAACTAAGCTTCATCATCAATGCATCACCAATTTCTCATTTGTGTATCAGTCGTTTTCTTATTTGAGCTTAGCGGACTTTCATTTTCAGAACATTTAATTGGAGCAAAATGAAACACAAAGAAGAACACAATAATGAGAAGAAAAAAGAATACATTTAGCATTGAGACAAATCAATTCATTTATTATTAACTGTTTTCTAAATACTTTAAAAACTTGGCGATCAATTGAAAGGTAGGATTTGCCTGATATCTAAATAATGGATAAATACACTTAGAATAATTTATGTAAACCAAATCAGATCTTGATTGTAACCGATTATATAACATTTAAGTTACTGATCTAGTTTAGCCTTGTATCTGCTAAATCGCTTTGTCCGTTTTTGTAAGATATGAATAGAGTACAAGTTTGGGGGGGAAAAATACTTTACATAGCGTAAATATTTGAACTTTTTCTTAGTACTTTGGACCTTTGTGAAATCAACAAAATTAATTTGAGCTCAGTAGCAAAACGATTTTGACACACATGCTTCAAGCAACGAAATATGCATACTTTTGTAAGGATGAATTATTCGCTTATTACCATTTATAATTAACACTATTGAGTACTAAGTAAAACACTGTTGCATGAAATGAATTAAAATTAAGATCACACCCATATGAGGACAATGGACAACAAATTCTCCGAATGTGCCTCTACGCCTCAGCAGGAGGTCCTTCTCTGTGCTCAATAATTCATGAAAGTGACTGTCTCAGCGGGTCGTAAATTTATTTCTTCCCGATGGCAACACGCTTGAATCTGATTAATAGCTCATGTGATTCACAATTGCTTATTGGTAGTTCTGTAACTAACTTTGCAAGAAGCTTCCGTTAATTGTTTTCTTATTCCTCTCTCTTTGAAATATTAATAAAACATGTATTCACATTGAATTTTGAGGTCAGTCTGCATTATAAGCAAATAGTTTTTAGAATGTAATGCATCAAAGTTTAAAAATGAAAATAAAAGCAATTTTTATTTGTATATTTGCAATATCTTCCTTCTTATTTTTTGACTATACATTTGAAGTTGGGTCTTTTTAAATAATTTATTTCAAACAAATTCCTTTTTTTTTTCATTTAAACTCTTAGTTTATTTTTTGCTACTTATTTACTTTATTTATTTATTTATATATTTTTGCACTATGTAATGCCGGTTTTCCGAATTTGATGTGTTGAGATCTAATTCAATAAATGAATTCATTTGCCATTATTAATCAAGAATATGGAATCACAAATCTCTTGTATAGAAGTTTAAAAGTCTTATTAAAAAATAGACTACAATATTTTGCATAAAAAAAGTAAAGAAACTCAGGCTTAAAAAGAACTTAACTCTTGTGTGTAAGGATTTATTGTTTCTTATTCTCCGGATTTTTTTCAAGATTAAATATTCATTTATTTTTCTATTTTTATTCATTTATTTTTTGCCAGAATATTTATTTTCTTAAAAACACTTTATATAATATTTATTCTAAGTCAAATTTGTGATAAGAATTAAAAAACAAGTTTAAATTATTTTTTTCAATTTCTGTCGTAGAGCATTTTTAATTGAATATAATTAAAAAATTGCTTTTAATTAATATATCTTAAGGCTTTAGTATTTTTTAGGAAAACTTGATACATAAGTTATATAGAGCTCACAAACAAAAAATTTGGTTTCTAAAATCAGTATTTTTTTTCTCTTTTCCTTTTAGTTTTATAGTCCTTTCAAGTTACAGTGTTAATTGTGTTTTAGATTATTTTTGGAATAATAATTTTTTTTTAACTATGGTATGCAAAAATTTTTACTCGTCTGATAATTGACTTTTTAGTTTAATTCGTGCTTAAGGGCAAGCGAAAAAATATTTACAATTATAGTTGTTCTGATTTTGTCAAAATTCGTATTGCTTACAACTGCCATACATCTTTAATAAAATCTACATAAAGTAACTTTTAAATGATTATACTCCTTTCTATTTCAGGAAAGGGTTTGCCTATAAAACTGTACAGATACACTGTTAGAAATTCTCATTCTAAAAGTACGGTAAAACAGCTAGCACCAGTCTGTCCATCCAATTAATCATAAAATTTGCGGTAAAGAACAAGTTTTTCCTTTACGGTTTTAAAACAACT
Source organism: Parasteatoda tepidariorum (assembly GCF_043381705.1). NCBI lineage: Eukaryota > Metazoa > Arthropoda > Arachnida > Araneae > Theridiidae > Parasteatoda > Parasteatoda tepidariorum. The sequence continues at coordinate 103,632,981 of NC_092204.1, read as the reverse complement.
AATTTACAACCAATATTTGCAATTAATATGATTAAGAACCATGAATACAAATTTATACTTTTTTTTCACAACTAGAATAGTTTCCAAACCATAAAATTGAAATTTATTTGGACATTGGAGTTACGTTATGTTAGGCAATACATATTAGTGTTAGGTTGTAGTTGAGCTGTGCTTTGTCAAATAAGCCGTGAAATGTGGCTTATTTAGTGTATCTGATGTTGCAATCTATCGTAAGCAATGGAAAATACTAGATTTTTTTTTTGTGTTAAGCAGCTTCATGGCGCAACCATCAATGAGTGAACGAGAGTATCATATTCTAATAGCCCAATACCGTCGCAATCGAGGTACAATGTTATAATTTTCATTTCAAATTATTGTAAAATGACCGGCAGCAGTCATTCCATCCAATTAACCGTAAAGTTCATATTTCAAAAGAATAAAATCAGCTCGACAAATACATTGCACTGTGTAGGGGAGAGTGGGGTCAATTGTAACATTTTTTACTTAACTATTTTTAACTAACAAAAAATCCAATATATTATTAGTATTAATTGACAGACGAGTAAAGTAGACTATCCTCTACTAGAAGAAAAATAAATACCTGATTTTAAATATTATTATATTAGTTATTAACAATTTTTGACAGTCGTGCAGTTGTTACAATTGTCCCCACTTACGGGGTCAATTGTAACAGTTCATAAATTCAACTAAAACAAAGTTAATTTTACATATTATCATAGTTGTGATATATTTTTTTATTGATCAAAATAGTAGTGATATTTTAGGAGTAAAAATAATAATGAGCAGAAACCTAAAGGGTTAAACTTTTAACTTTAAGGGGTTAAAAATTTTAATTTATGCTGTGAAAGGTGACAAATAACACAATGCACATGCAACATAATATAAATGATATAGGAAACTATTGGTGGTTCTTGAAGAGTTAAGTAATGGTTTGTAAACATAAAATTATTTATTTTCAGCTGTTACAATCGTCCCTTTACTTATTGTTACAATTGTCCCCAAGACGCCATTTCAGCTTCATTTGTTAAAAACAATGCTAGTTAATTAGCAAAACTAATCTTTTTTTTTATTGAAATGTTAATTAAAGTGTCCACTTGCATATTCGGTTACTAATTTTTATTTGTTTAAACAAAATTACTTTGTTACAATATAATATTCTAATACCAAAAAAATTACTTGCGTGGCGTGAAAATATCTTTTGTGATGTAACTCTTTCAAAAGTACATAAAAATGGTTGCCATCAGGGGTGTACATGTAGATTTATTAAATACACCTTGTGCGCCACCTAGGAACCAAATCTAGAACCCGACACTCGAAATTTTTGCTCTGTTACAATCGTACCCTGTTACAATTGACCCCACTCTCCCCTACTATTTAAGATCTCAAAATCACAAAGAAGAAAAAGAACCAGGTTCCTATTGCAAATCCCCGGTTTAATAAAATTATAATTTACTTTTTAATATTTCTTTAGAATTTGAAATACATTTATAGGTATTTTCGTTTCACGTGAATCTGTTTGAATGAAAACTAGATGAAGATTAGAAAAATAGAAAAGTCAATAATACATAAAAATATTTAAAAATTTAGGGGAAAAAAAAGAATGTTGCATAGTAAAAAAATAACTGTACAAAATAAAGTCTGAATGGACAATACTTATTAAAGAAGTATTTTAGTACTCAACTGTAACTTAGTATTCAAGTTATAAGTGCTCAGAAATAGATTCGTTAATGATGTGATCAAAAACGATTACTTTTCTTCCATGCTAAATATATCGATAAAAAACAGCATTATATTGATAGAAAAGTCAATTTTAACATAAGCGACTAAAAAAAGGAATGTTTAAACATAAGTAAAGCGACTAGAAAAAAGAAAGTGTTATAAAGAAAAACGATTTATAGAACAAAGAATTCTTTCATAATAAAAGAGACAGACGACTAGATATTGAATTATTCCTTACTGTTTCAAACAACATTAAATGAACAGATTTTTCAAAGATAATATTTTCATCACATGGCTGCAATATTCAACAACTGTTTTAAGAAAAAAGAAAAGTAGATGGGAAACACGTTTATTACCAAACAAAGAGATGTTAATTGGGTATCAGCGATGGGGGAATTGCCCCGATGGTAGTAGCTCATCAAAATGACATTAACTAAGTTCATTGAAACAACAAAACCACGGGGATGGTTCTCGAATGATTGACGCGTGTAACCTCGCCCACCATTGTGAAGAATTCTTTTTTAGAGTCGAAATCTTTTGCTTCTTTTTCTTCTTCTTTTTTTCTTTCTAGGCTTAAGATAAAATCATTCCTTACTTGACCTTATTTTATTTCGCATTTTATGAACTAATCTTAAAAGAGGATAGAACAGTTGTAATTTTGATTTAGGGTCTTTCGAATCGTATGCTAAGTTCTGTAATCTCGCACGAAGAATGCTATTTTCGATTTTATGGACCACTAAAAGCAAACAAAGAGAGCCATAATCATCGAAATAAAAATGTCATAGATGAAGTTTCGAATTCTTTTCGGACTGATGAGAAAGAATTTTACTTCTATTTATTTTTATTCGATTTCCTGGACCTCTTAATCGTGAGTGATTTATATTGAAAGCGATAATCTGTACAAATCTGAAAGCGTGAAACTATACCCATAAACGTCACCGAAAAAATATTCCAAAATTGTTTTGGGAATGGGGATAAGAATTTGTTCGTAAGCTTATATTTTCATATTAAAAAATTGACAAATTTCAAAATTTGTATCTTCATGAATGTCCCAAACTTCGTTTTTACCCCTATACATCATTGATTATTTATACTTATTTTCATATCCCCAATACCTTAAATATTAACGTTATATCTTTAAATATTTAAATTATTTCCTCACATAATAATGTATAATTATTATCTTTAATTTTTCATAACGCTATACTGATTTTACTAAATTTAATAAGTTGAATAAGCTTCATTAAATTGATATGTTTAGTTTAAAATAAATTGAAAAAAAGTTGCGTTTTTTTAATAAATAAAAAAGAGTTGTCGCGTGTTTATTGAATGAATTGAAACTTTAAATACGAAATAAAACTATCAATTTGTGAGCAATGTAGTATAAAATTGCATGAATAATGCTTTAAAAGTACTAAATAGGAAATAAAATAAGAATTCAAAACTGATACGTTATTAATATTTAAAAGCAAAATTATAAGAATAGCATACTAGAAAGTACTAAATATTATAAAAAGGATATTTAAAATGCATTCTGGCCAAAAACTATTTTAGAAGTAATAGAGCTTTAGAATTAAGAATGCAAAACTAATATTTCAAGTTCATTAAATGTTTTGAAACAAATGTCAAGAACATCATTTTGAAAATATTATAAATTTAAAAGTAAGATTTCAAAAATGAAATTTTCTTAAATTATTCCACATTATAAATTGAGAATGTAAAAGCGATATTTGAACCGTACTGAGTGTTTAAAAATAAAATGATAAACTTAAGAATTTAATACTAGAAAATAATAAAAATTAAGAATATAAAAATGATATTTTGAATACATAAAATTTTATGAACAAAAAGAGAAGAATATTGTTTTATTTCATTGAATTGATTATTGAATTAATAACTGAAGCATTATGTACTTAAAAGATAGATTTGATTCGATTGATATTTTAAATAACTTCCAAAAGTATATTTTAAGTGATTTAAATATTTAAAAACAAAAGAACAAAATGCTTTTAGAAGCATTAGACATTGCCAATTAAGAATTCCAAAGTGATATTTGAAGTGCATTAAATGCTTAAAAATCGAATGATATGAATAAGATTTTAAAGGAATAAATTATTCAATGTAAGGATACTAAAATGATATTTTAACTATGTTAAATGCTACAAAATTATAATGAAAAGCAAGGATTAAATCATAAAAGTAAAAAATACTTAAACAAATAACAATACTTCAACATTACACACTAATATTTAAAATGCATTAAATGTTTTAAAATGAAGTGAAAAATATATTAAAGAATAAAAAGGATTATTTGTAATATAGGTGTATATTTTAAAGTGAAATCTCAAAAATGCATTTAAAAACATATTATTAAATATTTGAAAGTGAAATTATAGAATAAACTTTTAATTTTACTCAATGTTTATTTAAGGTTAAAATTATAAGAACTAGATATAAAATTTTACACTACACACGATTAAAATTACGCACGAGTTTATATATTGAATATGAATAAATCTGTTATTATTATATATGATAATAACAGATTAACAGATCTGTAATTATTATGTATGAATAAATCTGTTAAAATAAAATTTTAGCGTATAAATATTGTAGATCCAAAAGTCAAATTACATGAATGTATTTAAAAATCCTAAATGATTTTAAATTTATATTTTAAAGTTAATAAAATTTATACGACAAGTATTAAAGTAATAAAAAGAGGTGTACTAAATATTTAGAAATGCACAAAATATTTAGAATAAAAAATTAAGAATTAAGCGTTTGAAAGTATGATTGAAAAGTTTGATATTTTGAATGAAAAATATTTTTATAAGAGATATTTTGTATACATAACACATTAACAATAAAGAAATGCAGGAAATACCAGAACTTTTTTTCTTAAGAATAAATATTTTTAATAAAGTTTTCAAAAACTAAATCTTTATTTTAAACACTTTTATAATAAATATGAATACAATGTTTAGAAATGAATGCTATCTCCATGAATACAACAGACTCCGACCCAATCAATTTAAATCACTTTCATTATTTCAATCAGATATATTTATCAATCATAAAATATTCAGAGAGAAAATGAAGTTTATTTTAAATACATGGACAGTTTTTGTAACGCACTTTTGTAATGAATTTTTGTAACGCATTTATATTGTATAATAGTCTCTATTCCAAATATTTGATAATGTTTTGAACTAAAAAAAGTAATAATATTACAATTTCAGTATTTGATTTTTTGTTAAATTAATATTATATGTACAGTGTGCAAGATAAAATACGGACCACCCTGTATAACTTTTGATCTAATTTCATGCTCTAGGACTCAATCGTCCGACGGGGTGATGAGCTGATTATTTAGTGCAGATTTTGGACCACTTAATATTAATTTTACTTTTTGCATTTTTCACCGTATTTCGAGAAGTGTGAAAAGAAATGATCCATGATTTGAAAAGAAAGGAAAAGTTATTGTGAATAATAAAAAATTCTAGCTTCACCTGCCTTAAAATGCAAATCAACTTCCTTTAAAATACAAACTTTTTTTTAAAAATAAATAGCTAATTAAATAAAATTTTCTTTTATGGAAGTAAAAGAGAACTTCTAAAAAGATTTATACTTTATTTAAAGTGATTCTAAATTCTTTAAGTTTAAATAAATAACTGAATAAAATGAAACAAACTTAATTTACTTGACATCATTCTTTTTTAACTCTAAGAAAAATATATAATTCAAATAAAACTTTTAATGAATATCACTTTGACATTTGATTGAGATCCAAAGAATTAGATCACAATAATTTATGTTATTCACTTAATCAACGGAGAACGACATTGAAAAGAATAACTTTATTAAAAATAGCCTCTTCAATTCATATCAAACTAGTCATTCGGATCAGTTTCTCGGAGCAACCATTTCATAAAAATATTAATACCAATACAGTGCGCAAGAAAAAAAAGCGGACTATCTTGAATAACTCTTGATCTAATGATCGGATCTTCACAGTCAGGGATTCAATTTTAATGGTTCGAGGGGGGACCACAAATATACTAATTAAGTGCAGATGATATTTTAAGTTACGAAATCAGACGCAAAAGCGTACTTTCTCTGAATTCTTTTTTTTTTTCTATGGATTCAGATTTCTGACACCAAAATATAGGGGGGTTGCATCAATCTGGGAAAATAGGGTCTCTATAGTTTGCTCAGGAGAACGATTCGAACTTTGGACCCCTTATTGTTAATTTAACTTTTTGCGTACTTCGCCATGTCTCGAGAACTTTTTAAGCGAATTCAAGAAAATTTGCACACAATTGTAGAAATCGTCTATCCAAAGATTATTCCATGTAAAAAGTAACTTTCAGTAAACACTTATTATTTCTCATTATTGTATTTAATAATAGTTTAAAAAATTTTGAATTGAAAGGGATACAATTTTTTATATCATATTAAAGAATATATTTTACGTGACAAAATACAAAATTTGAGTGATATAGATAAAAAAGCTAAGGAGACATCAAATTTTATATAAAACGTATTTTTAAAATTCGATTTCTCAAGGAAGGATTTGACCGATTTCACTCAAGTTTTGTATTTTGTCGTATGCAAATATGTTCTTCGAAATGATGAAAAAAATTATATACTTTACAAATCAAAATTTTTTTTACCATTATTAAATAAAATAAATTTGCTTAGAAACTTTTTGACTAATGGCAAAATACGCAAAAAGTAAAATTGACATTAAAAGGTTCAAACTATCGGGACACCCTATTTCCCCCCATATTTTTGGGTTCAGAAATCCAAATCCGTCGAAAAAAAATTTATGTTTACTCAAAGAAAGTGTTTTTTTTTTTTTTTGCCTCATATTATTACTTAAAATATCGCCTGCACTAGATGCTATCATTAGATCAATAGCTATTCAAGGTGGTCCGTTTTTTATTTTGCGCACGGTGCATACAAATATAACTTTTTTTATGCATTATTATAACGAGTGATTTAGTATTTTCTATACTTACCCAATAACACATATTATTATTATTATTCATTGAACTTCAATATCAGTAATACAAGACAAAGTACAATGAATAAATAATGTTTACAAATCGGAAAATTTGATTATAAAACTAGTAATATTTAGAATTTATAATATTTTTCATATTGCATAAACTTTAAATTTAATATTATATTAACTCAGTACAGTAAGGTTATTATATTATAGGGCTATATTAGTACAGTAATGTTATATTAGTGCAGTTCATTATTTTTTAATACTTTTCTTTGCTAGCTTGCCATCTCTAATATCTGTCAGATTTGATTTTTTCATCTAAACTCAAAGCATCTAACATTATATTCTTTTAAAAAGAGAAGAAAAAAAAAACGCTAGTTAAAAAAGTAATTACCTTAGATTAGAAGAATCAAACAAGTTTCCAACTCACCGCATACAGGTGAAGCAAAAAAGGTGTCTGACTTTTTAATAGGTTTGATATTTCTAAGTGCTACTTTACCTCGAATTACTTCTTATTAAACTAATGATAATAAAGTGAAAAAGTTTAATAACGTTACTAAAGATTGTACGAAAAAATGAGCTTTTTTTAATTAAACTATCCAATGATTAACGTTAGAAGAAAATTTACCAAAGAAATTTACCGACTGCAGAAAAAAAGTGATACAAATGAATGCACCCGATCTCCAAGTTATTTGCGAACATTTATCTGAGTGCATAGAGTAAAGAGATTAATAATAATTTAATGATTACGTATAAATGTAATAATTTTTTTTTTTACCTGATATATTACGCCCTTTTTTTCATTTTTATTGAGCATGAAAACAAATGTTAAAAGCCCTCCAAAATAATACTGTACAAAGATGCTTCATTTAAGAAGTCCCGATTAATTATTCTATATGTCAGTTTCTATATGAAAAAAAGGAAAAATGAACTGTGATTGCGCATGCCCAACAAATTAAGTTCAATCCACGGCCCTTTAGACGCTTCATAACTAAGATCGTAAAAAGTTCAAATGTCTATTCAAGCCAAAATTAAAAACATTCAACTTTCAATAGGTAGGGGAGATTTTTTCATTTTTTTTATTATTATTCTGTAAAGCCCTTTCATGTTTTTCGCTTGTTTTAATCACCTTTCTTGTAAAGAAATCCCTCTCTCTCTCTTTTTTCCCCCTTATTTAAGAACCTCCTCTTCTTTTTAATCAGTTTTCGGAATTGCGGAAAGCACTTAATGAATTAAGTTTAAAAACTCTTGAAAGAGGCAGAGTGAGAAATGGTTTCTTTTCTTTTTTTTTTTTAATAAGATACAATCTTATAACTTCATGTGATTCTAACGGAGATTTTTTTTTTCAAAGTATGTCAGTAAGCAAGCATTTTCACCGGCATGCATGTGGAATAAGTCGGAATTGCATATGCGAATTTAAAAGTTTTTTTAAAAAAATAATATTTGATACATTTGAAAAAAAAAAAAAATTCTTTCCTGTCATATCCTTCCTAGATATACAAGTCCGGTCGATGACAAATATGAAATAGCATCGAAATGAATAAATTGAATGGGTAATGACAATGATACTTCCATTAAATAGCAACTACTGTCCATACTTTCTTCTGATAATGTCGAAAAAATTATAACTTTCATTTTTATAGAGATATATTTATTATTTTATGACCGTCGTTGAACAGCCGATCCAATTTTGAGAACTACCATTGTGCAACTCCATAGCCTCGTACTTCTGAACCCAATCCAGAAGACAAGGAAACTGCTGGATCAAGTATCGAGAGAAATTTGTCAAGGAGGAGGACTTTTTGATGGAACTAACCCCTATTTGCGGTACATGGAGAGGAAAACCATGAAAATTTTTCACGGTTAGCCTGACTTCAAAGGGGTTCTTACCCACGATCCGTCTATCACTAAAGATATTTCACGTGAGCACTGTGGTCGGTTCAAGCCGGGTACGCTGGGATTCGAACCCGGTTCATCTCATTGGAAGGTGAAAGCTCTATCCCCTGAGCCGCTACTTCTCCTTTGATAGTATCGAGAGAAAAAACTTTCATTTTCATAAATATATCGTACTAGTATAAATTAGAGTGCCTAGAGTAAAAGAGTGTGGACAAGGGAGAAACGATTCCTGATTGGTGGAAAGAAAAACTTTACAGCCGGAGGCGAGAGTGGAAAATTCGCCATTGGAATTACACGGAGTGAAAATTATCTGACTCAAAAAATTTATGTTCTGTATTAATAAATGCGTGTAATAAGTTCATTACTTACTTTTTTTCAATAAGAAACTTCGCAGTTACAGTAAATGTTAAAATTATGGCTGAAAATATGGATAGTTGTTAGTTATTCGAATTTATCCTTATTATCACTTACTTGGTTGCATATAAAGTTATGTTTATCTCATTGTAAAGAGAACAAGGTGATGAAATAACTAATGGTTAGATAAGAATAAATGTATTCACTTTTAATACACATAATTTCTATCTAAATTACTTATAAATTTTAAGATTTGAGCATCTTTTTATCAAAACTTCAGTAGTGCAGAGTTTGGCGATATTACTTTGACATGCTGGGGCGTAACAATGTTCGCGTTACAATGTTACAATGCGCGTTACAAAGTAGCATTTGTTTACTTTTCGTTACCAACTGTATAAAATGCTAGTTTGTTTTAAATTTCAGCTAATTATGGAAATTTTTGTTTACAATTTGTTGAAATAAACAATACCTTTTCAGGTGAATATGCGATAATTTTTTCCTGAAAAAGTAAAAAATAATAATAAACTATATAATTTGTTTTATTAGTTATTATTTCTGAAATAAATGGCATAATCATTATTAATTTTTATATTTTATTTAAGGCATTTATTAAAAGCTGAAGTCTTTTCATTAGTCTTTTTTTTTTTTTTTTGACGTTAATTTTTTAACAATTTCAGATGCTAGACAATGTTTCTTAAAAAATCTGTAATATCATGTGCTTTCCAATCTTAAAGTTTATATTATTGATACTTTAGTATATACTCTTAGAATAACAGAACCTTCAGAATAACACCAAATGAGCGAGTGGCGCCAATTTCGGTGTATCATCTGGTAACCCCCCTTGGACAAAAATATGACGGCAGCGCATGCGCTCTTGGATATTGTCATCACTCTTTTTCAATACAGGCACTCTAGTATAAATATATTTCGATGAGTTCTATTTATATGCATTACTTCAGCTCGCAAATATTTATGGATAAATCACTAATTAGATCAGTGTATACGACTAATTGATTGCCATTCACTCAGACTCTTAATATAAACTTAAAACGACGTTTAGAAACCTTTTAAGTTTGACAACTAAATTAAATTAATGTTTTTGTCTTAAGCTTTTTTTCAGTTGTTTCATAAAATGTAGTTCCTACTTAATAACTGAATACTTGAAAAGCCAGCAATAATAAACTAAATTTATTTTGTTTAGGAGTTGCTTTCCTTAAACTATTGCATAATTAATCGCAGTTACTTACATAGTTACCAAAGTGAGCAAATAGGAGTTATCTAAACTTAAATACAAATCAGTATCGAGATTAAAATATTATTATCAATATAAATAAGCTATATCTTAAATTTGTGTCTTATTTCGTAACTTGAAATATCGCCTGCGTTATATAATTGTCCTATTTAAAATCTTCTATTCGACCCATTCATATCCTTATTGCTTCTCAGTATGTGAAATTCAGATCGTTAGATCAAAGTTATTATGGCCAGGTTAGCTTGATTGGCTAGACTTACGTTCGTGAGAATGGGAGATCGAATCCTGCCGGCCGAAGAATCCTCGTGTCTTAAATGGTGACTGGTGCAAGTTAAATCTTTTTGGGTCACTAAGTCCTTCAAATTCCTATAACAAATCAATCAATACCTCTGGGGTTACTGAATTGGAGATGGATTGTTATCTGGTTAAGGTCAAAATGATGATCTGTGGATGAATGAATGGGTCCTCCCTATAAACGGGTGTGACGTATGGGTGGTAGAAGTCAAATTCTTGGCCTAAGATGACGCCACCAGAAAACAAGAACAATCGCACCTTAATGGCTTACGACAACAACAGATCAAAGTTATGCAGGTTTTTCCTTCTCTTATTTTGCGCACACTCATAACAACTACATTATTAAGAGCGAGTTTTAAAAAAAGATATTATTCCCTTAATCCCAAATATTTCCTTAATCCCAAGTCCCAAATTTAGTGCAAATAAGTTTCTTTGCCATATATGTAAAGTGTTAATGCAAGTGTGTAAAGTGCATACTAATTACTACTATTTTGTAATAATATATACTTCATAAAACCCTAGAAAAATCGGTTAAAGGTTTAATGGTATCATAATATGGTATCCTGTACCGTAATATGATGTAATTTTACTGCATCCAGAATCTATTTAAATTGAACCATGTTTCCAGGCAAAGTATCGTGTTCTCAAAGTATATTTGAAATTATACAGCGGCCTAGGCCAATAGGCCCATACGCCAAATACAATGGGTCATTAAAATGGGTCAACAGGCCCTTATATAAATAAAATACAAAAATTATATATATATAAAATACAAAAATTATCAACCCTGAGACAACCAGTAAAAACTGAGTGAGCTGTGAGCCAGAGCTAGTGGACCCCTCAATACGAGACAAAAAATCCAACAATTGCACCAAAAACAAAAAGTATAAAAGCAAAGTTCTCAAAGTATAATAATACGGCTCAATTTACTATCATATAAAGGTTGCGGTAACTTTAATGATATAAAGGTTCCACATCTTCCAAAATTTTAATATCGTACTTTATAAAAATTACAAGCATAAGGAAAATTTAAAAAAAAAAAATAATTTATGCATTATCTAGAATTTTGTTCTTTTATTTAGTATACAACAATGATCAAAATTTATATAAATAGATTTTAAAAATATTTTTAGTTTTGATGCAACTGCAAATTATGCTTTCAAAAAACTTTGATAAGTGTTTCTTCAATTTTTGATTAAACTTTTATAAATAAAAAATAATAATTTTTTCTTAAACATATTTTTAGTATTGAATAACATGAGATAGAATTTTAGTTCTGTGTTTTCTGAAACTACAATTTATTTAATATTCAATTAATGTTAATACTATTATATTCGCTAATATATTGCTCCATTAGATGGTTTTTTTTTCTCGGTTTATTCTTCTCTTAATTTTCAATAAATACTAGACAAGTTGTACGATAGCTAAAATCTTTGTACCATTTTAATTTCATGTTAATGTTCTTTTAGAATATCAATGTTTTTTGTTGGCATTTTAGAATTTAATTTTGTTTACTGTTGAACTATTGAGATAGTCCTATTTTGATTTTAAGAAAACTACACGTAAGTTTAAATTTCACAAAATAATACGGTTTTGAATCTCTTTTACAATTTCACATTTTTTTTTGCAAATTAAAGCGTAGTTATTGCTTAAAAATTTCTTGTATGTTTTACAAAAATAACTAAATACAATAAAGATAGTGAAAAATTGTGAAGCCGAATTCATATAACTCTAAAAATTTCATGGTAAATTCTTACCTTTATATGCATGTTGTTAGATTGCATATATTGCTTTTTATTAAACTTCATTTGTCTGATAGATTTTAAAAATTCTCATTAAATTGTACTCCACAAAATTTTTTTATTCTATCTACCAAATTTTGTAAGTATATATTCTTAGTAAACATTTCATTTAATCCCATATATTCTTCATTTTTCAATTTATATTATTTTTTTAAAAATTATATTTAACGTTCTAGTATAGTTACATTATATATTACAGTCCTTATGAATTAAATTTTTAGTTTTGGAAATTATTAGGCAGTCTAACTAGGTCAGTCTTCTATCTTTTAAAAAATATTACGCTGAACTTTAACTAAATTGAATTGCATTCGGATAAAAGTTAACCTTCCTTCAATGGAATGATACAGAATGTTCAAAAGGCTTTGAAATACCCCACAACATTTTATCGAATGGCTTATTCTTAGCACATTTTTTCGAAGGAAATCTAAATTCATTGATTGCTTAGAAATTAGTTGTATCATCCGTTGCGAAAAGAAATTAATAAAAAAAAGAAGAAAAACTATGAGATTAAATTCATATCTAAAAGCCTCATGCAATATCATTACTTTTACATAAAAAATAATGCGAGACATATATTTCTTTTTATTGCCTTTTATTTGTCTAATAGCTTTTACAAATTCTCATTAAAACATAATCCGCGAGACTTTTTTTTCTGCACGTGGCAACATATTTGAGAACCAATGAGACTAAAGAGAAAAACTGCCTGGATGCGTTCAGTCTTCAAGACTTATATATAATCTGTTGGTTTAATTAATAACTTATCAAACCAATGAAAAGAAAGAAAACGATAAAAAAAAAACATTAGAGATCGTCGTCGGGGCGATTTAATTTCTGTTAATGATTATTTTTCTTATGGGTAAAAATCTTTATCCCGTCTTAGGTGAAAAATATGATTTCTTGTTTATATTTTATTAGCGGTTTCTTCTTAATTTTGAAAGACGATAAATCTTGAGGGATGAATTGACATTCATTTTCTTCAAGATTGCACGCAATGTGGGGGTAATGGTTATTTTCCTTCTTCGATTTTGCTGTTTTTATTTTTAATCGTTTTCAGTGACATTTATCGTTTGATTAATTCGTAGCTTTTGCAAATGTAAGAAGAAATTTTAAGCTACATTTGAAATGTCTGACATTGTGGATTAAACTATTTGTAAGAAGAGCGACTTAGTTTTGTTTTCAACTTAGATCGATCATTACGACTTTAAAAAACGATATTATTTCATACTTCTAGTTAATGAGAAAGTTTATTTCTAAATAAAACACTATTGTTTAAAATATCTGAGTTGAGATTAGAATTTTTTTGGAGATAAAAATTTTACACGTCTCTTTTGATGATTTTTGAGTTATTATTAATAACATTATTTTATTTATAATATCAATGTTTATTTTTATATTGTTTTATACGATTTTCCTTCTTATGTAGAGTTCTGGCACCATACAAAATCTTTCTGAAATTTTTCTTGATTATGAAATCTCTTTGTAAGTTTTGTTTACTGAATTTTGTTCCTGTGCTCCTTCTTCCACGCAAGCTCCTTCGGCACTTTCCAGGAACTTTTAGTGGATAACGGTAGAAATTTTGTTGGTATTCTTAGGGAATTTCGTGCAATTCGAAATTCTTTATGTAAGGGAACTGAGAAAAAAATTTAAAAGTTTATTTAGCTGTTGAAGAAATAAATTAGCATTTAATTTTTCCTTCCATGCCTCACTTCGGGGGATTATGGGAGGGCAGTATAAAGTCCCTTAAATATCACTTAAAGCGTGTAGTGTGAAACAAATGTTAATGTTTTGAAGAACTTTTGACTTTTAATTGTTCAAATTGAAGAGTTTCTTTAACTCCCGATCGATTTCAACTTATTCAATTGATGTTGAGGCATTGACATCTGCTCACTTTTTCTTATCGGATCATCTTTAATTACATTACTCGAACTTACATTACAGAAACCCCTATTCATCGGATGAGCAGATGGAAACTGGTTCAAAAACTAACTCAACGTATTTCGAAAAGAAAAAACTATGGTCATTGGAATATTTGAATAAACTACTGAGTAGAGCTAAATGGTGTGAAGGTAAAGTTGATATAAAGTTAGGAAATTTAGTTTCAGTAAAAGACGCGGATAACTACTTTTCTTAAAAAGGAAATTTAGCATGAGTTATTAAAATTCATCCTGATCAAGATGATATTATTCGTATTGTGACGATCAATACTGTTTTTCGAAACTCTGTCGTCAAGGAAAATAAAAAAAGCCATAGTTTAAGTGCATTACACTTGAAGCAATACGATGATTTTAAACTATATCTATAATATTGCCGTGAAGAATTTTCTGAGCTTTAGAATAGACGAATAACTTAAATATTTTAAAAAATTATTAAACCTTTTTAAAAAATCGTCGATGTGTTGACATTTTCCAATCTGGATGAAAATTATCAAAATCACTGCTGTATTCTCTGTTTTTGCAAACTTTAACGAACCCAGGTAATGCAGCATTGGAGAAAGTTTACGAACATTTAAAAATTAGACAGCAAATGTTTTTCATTTTCACAAAATTGTGGCTTGTCTTCATACTGTTTTGAGCCATTTTCAAACTAAGCGTGGACAGTGCTGGCTTTAAATAGGCTAAACTTGACCCAACAGTCATTAGTAACAGTTGCAAACTCACAGCTGTTGTGAAAACAGCATATTATTTAGACAAAAGCCTCATTTAATGTTACGACGCGGAGCTTTCGGAAAACAGCATTAAAGATAAAAATGGAACTTATAAAAAGCCTATGACAAAAATTTTTCAGTTACCTTCTGTTACAGAATGTTAAAGAAAAATCTTCAGCTACTTAATTCGTCAAAATTTTAGTATTTTAGTCTTAATTATATAATTGATATTGTTAGTATCACAGAGCATTGTCATTATTTGACATAATTTTGTATTAATGCCTTGAAATAATAACGTGTGTTTATGAATGCAAATTTAGTATTGAATGTAGGTGGCATTCAAGGCTAGGCTGGATGTTGACGCTTGACGCGCCATCTATGTCTAAAATGAAAAAGTACGCACTGTGTATTCTTAAGAATATTTCGGCTTTCAGAAAGTATATGAGCTTCAGAGTTTATGATTCTAGTGTGGTGGTTTATTAAAAATAAGGACTTACAAACTGAGCTATCGTCTGGACCATCTAGGTTTACCTGAACTGGCATTTTCTATACTTTTAATTTTAAATGACTTGTGTTGGTGTAAAAGAATTTACCGTAAGAGGTTTCTCTCGTGATATAGTGTCTTCTTAAATACGTGAGCGTGATGCAACGTGAGAGTGCAAACTATAATAAAGAGATTTTGCACTTTTAAGTAACGTATCGCAAGCTTTCCCTCCACAGCTCCTGCGCAAGCGCTGTCGAAACGCTAAGTGAATATGTAAAATCTCTCTAATATCATTAATGGTAGACAGATTGTGGGTCAAAGTTCTGCTGCTATATTAAATTTTCGGAGATTTTTTAGCATTTTTCTTTTTATGTAACGCAAATGTGGGATGAATTCACTAACAAATTCTCCGCAAGAACGACTTTGGCACCACGATTGAGCAAAGAGTTTCCTTATCATTTGAGCTAGAATGAAAATATAGAGCCACAGAGTTGTACACTGGTAGCCATATATACGATATTAATCGTATTTATGGCTACCAATATTGAAGGCTAGGGGCAAAGGCTTCCCCTTCTACGTTAAACTTGTTATTTCCATGCATGTTTGAGAATTTTTTTAAAAAGTTTTTCGTAAAAGTTCTTCATAATATAACAAGTCGATGCTATAAATCATTTCTACCAGTGTGGGCAAGTCCTATTAAAGATTGTTTACTTTTACCATTAAGATAATCACTTCACTCAGAAGACTCAATACCATCTTTTCAACTCTTAATAATAATCCTCACAAGCGTAAAAAATATCGCTTTTTGATTTCCAAGAGGCCAATTTATCTCACAAACACGCTCCAAGTGTTCTTATCCTATTCGGGGAAGGAAAAAAAAAATGAACTGAAAAATCAATAAAAATTTCCTCCACTCAAAACCACTCAATTTTCTTTTCTCTAAGAGTGATAATAGGACTCATCGAAGATAAAACGAACGAGAGAAAAAATGATATAGCAGGACGCGTTCTTAAAGTCGTCGAAGAAAATTATACTGATTAAGCCATTAACGTTCTCGCGTTGCAAAGAACCGATTCTGGACACTGAATCCCGAGAATAATCGATGAAGATTAATTTCTTTAGCCAGCGTTTTTTTTTTCTCGTTCACTTGACAACAGGAAACGGTAATTGCGATTTATTTATTAATATTTTTTTCGGGCGAAAAGGAGAGTGGCATAAGGGAAGAAAAATTAGACAACGTAGTCAATAATTGATGAGTTATTAAGTGATTTTTACCTTTAGGTGGGATATTTTAATTTTAATGAAGGTTGTTAAGCAGAAATCAACTGCGGTGTTTTAATAATTTAACAAGATGCTTATCTTTGGAGGTCATAAATTGATCGAACATTGTTCCCTGTCCGTTTGCATCACAGAACATGTACGTATGAGAAGGTATTTAGATGGAAAAAATATTACATTTTATTTTCCAATAATTATAATAAAAAAATGTATATTACATTTCGATAGAACGGTGGGATATATTTTAAATTTCGCGAAGTATTATTTTTGATTGAATAATACCATTTTTTCGCAATTTCGAAGAAGGAATTAAGTTTGTTAAAAACAATCATAATACACGATAAAATTACCACATGAATATAGCATTCCTCTTTTTTTAACAGAATTTAAACGTCGTTCCCTACCTATTTATAACAAAGAACATCTGCTTTTGAATTTTAAACTGATACGGAGAAAAAAATTCCGGCAAAATTACATGTTGTATGGTAATGGCATTTTTGGTAATAAAAAAAATAATTAAAAAAGTGCTGATTAATACGGTTTTAAGCCAATCATTTGGTAATTTTTACGTTCATATGATTGTGGTTTGCCGTAAATTCTAGTTATCAAAATTACAGTTCTTTTTACCACTCATTTAATTGAAAAAACACAAAACTGAAAAGTAAATTTAACCGTATTAATAATTTTTATGTCATGTCTTAAGGTATCATGTTAAAATTATCAAAATGTATCATATGATATAAAAACATATTTTCTTGCTAATTTTACCAAAAGAATTACCACCGAGATTCGGCAAAACTTTCCGAGCTTTCTTGGTGCTTAGGAACACTGTAAATTTTACCATATTCTGGTAGTTTTGACCATCTTTTTTTTTTTGCAGAGTAGAATTTATTTAGTTGGCATGAACGTTATTTTTTCCTAATAATTATAGAATATTTATAATGTTTCTATTTGCACTGTGTTATAGGATAGGCGCTGTGTAATAACATTTCTTAAGGTTTATGAGAATATTGAATGAGAATATTCAATAGACTTTACAAAAAGAGCAAAATGTAAAAATAATTTTCAATTCGTCAATTGAAAAAAAAATTGGATTAATTTTACTATTTATTATTCTAGCAAACAATTTAATTCAAAGCTATTTTTTACACTACTTTTGTAAAAACTAAAAGTATTAACTTAATTACGAACATTTTAAGTTTTATTTACAAAAATAAAAATGAAATGAGTAAATTCTATGCAATATTCTTTCAATTTTTTTTTTTAAATTACGATTTCATATTATATATATATATATTTTCTTTTTCTGAAATTCTGTAGTATTTCTTCCTAACTCTGTATCATTTCTTTTACATTCCATATCATTTTTTTTCTATCTCTATATAAATTTCTTTTAAATTTTGCATAAAAGAATCCTGCTTCTATCTTGATATGGAATAAACTAATATTTAAATACTAGTGCTCTGCTCCCCCTGCTCACTAATGCTCGCCAACCCCCGAAAATTGCTACGCAATCTTATATGGTTTGCTTCGCAAACCAAGGTCGCTTCGCTCGCTACTAACTTCAAGAATTCAAAACAATCATTCAACCTAAGAATTCAAAACAATCATTCAAATCCATATAACAACTTCATTTTTTTTAAAATTAGTATTATAGGAAAACGTTTCTCTATATAACATAAAATCATAATGGTCTGACACCGCTTTCCATTGTTGTCGGCACATTTTTATTGGCCGGAAAATCACGTGGTAGGATCCAGTTTCCCCCCATTCATTTCCATATTGTTTAGGTTGTCATCAGCAGATCACACTTGGTGAGAATGCTCTATCTGGTTATTTCAGTTTCCATTTTTTAAAGTGCTTTATGTTGAGCCCCCTCAGCTAGATTTGGCTTGTGACATTTTTAGCGGCAGTCATTGGTCGATTTTCTAGCGTTGCCATTCGGGGAGTTGTAATGAGGCTTTTTTTTGTCGTCGTGTAAGAGAAATATATATATAGATATGAGATATATATT
>NC_092204.1:103611493-103614093 GCF_043381705.1 Parasteatoda tepidariorum | reverse complement strand
ATATATATATAGATGGTCATAAATTTAAAACTTTGTATTCTTCAATTTTTTTTTATCCTTCATTATCTAAATGAGTATTTAAATAAGGTCAAAAATTTAAAACTTTATATTCTTCAATTCTATTTTTTATTCGTCATTATCTAAATGAGTATTTAAATGTGGTCATAAATTTAAAACTTTATATTCTTCAATTTTTTTTTATTTATTCTTTATCATCTAAATAAGTATTTAAATACGGTCCTAATTTTAAAACTTTAGATTCTTCAATTCACTTTTTTTTATTCTTTATCATCTAAGTAAATATTTAAATACATCATCTAAGTAAATATTTAAATACGGTCAAAAATTTAATACTTTATATTCTTCATTTCATTTTTTTAAATTCTTTATCATTTAAATAAGTATTTAAATATGGTCGCAAATTTAAAACTTTATATTCTTCAATTCATTTTTTTTAGTCTTTTACCATCGAAATAAGTATTTAATTATGGTCCTAATTTTAAAACTTTATGTTCTACAATTCATTCTTCACCATCCAAGTATGTATATTATTACTTACTTATTGTGCAGTTTTACATTGTAAATAGTATCATCATGTAAGCTCTATAACTCAAAACAAAATTCTTTTTGTAAAAAAGAAAAAGAAAAAAAATTCATATTTTATATTTTAAAAATGTTATTTATTAATATCTAGTCATTTACGGAGGAAAAGTTTGTAAGGATTTCATTAGTTAAGGAAGGAAAAATTTTGGAATGTAAGAGATTATATTAGATATTTTTTTTCGTTCTTTTTTTATTTAAACGACTTAAAACTCCTCATGCACCACAAAGTATAGCATGAGGCTTACAGCTGTAAGTAGATATTAGATATTGTAAACATTTTAAATTTTAATGAGTTTAGGACTTGAAATTAATGACATTAATGAAATTAATAACATAGAATGAAATTAATAACATAGAATGAAATTAATAACATAATTAATTCTTTGCTTCTAAATATTTATGTGTAATATATATGCTTTTCAGTATTTGTGTACAATATTTAATCTTATAAATATTCAAGTACAACATTATATATTATTCATTCAATTATTTCACTAACATAATTTTATTCAAAATCAAAATTTAAATAATAATATTCAGGTGTATAGTATTTATAAAGGAATAGTTTGATAGCAACAATTTCTACTATGATAACAAAGCTATTCATCAGTTTTCAAAACGTGCACAAAATCACTTTTAACTGTGTTTATTTAAGGTGAATTTTAAAGTGCAACCTTTACTGCTCAACAAAATAAGAAAGTAAATAAAAGACGATGAAAATACATTAGAATAACAACTTAGCATATGAAGTCATTATGCAAAAAAAATTATAAACAAAACAAATCATGAATCCTTCTTATCTTTAAACAAACCACAATCGAAAGATCCTTTCAATGTAATATAAAACAAGATATTATACATGAGTTCTCTTCTTTGTGAATTATGTATAATCATCTTCCTATACAAAATAATGAGAGAGAAAAAATACACAGTCAGATGACGAGTCATGCCCTCTTTCATTGTTTTTGGCACTCATTTGGCAGAATTAAGATTTAAAAAAGAATCGCCAAACTAAGATAGTTATTCAAATTTTCATCAGCTATCGGCAACTCTCATCTCATGCATTTTCGATTATTGCGACTGATAAAGCTTAACTGCGTCGTCATTCATGCGAAATGAAAATTGTCGAATTGAGATAAGAACCCTTTTCTGCAGCCAATAACAAGCCTTTCTGTTTATTAAAAATAAAATAAATAATAATATTCAAACTGTATGTTAGAACTAATCATAAACAAGCTTCAGAAGTTGTTCAATGGAAACTGTGCTTATTTTTAATCTATTTTAAGAATTTAAGCAATAACTTTCCATAATTTTTATGACGAAAGCAACGTGATATAGTATTTTTTTAGACAGCGGAATAAAGAAGATCTGATTTCATCTATGAGAGATCATAAAAACTTTCATTCGCTTGTTATCTTGGACCTCAGCGTTAGGATTAAATTTATGAAATTGATGACTGGCCTTGGCGCACGTTTTCATCTAAGCAATCGCAAAAAAAATGTATTCTCACAATTATTATGAATGTATGACAAAACCTTATTTATATTAAAACTTCAAATAAAATGCTTGTATTAAAATTCGACATTTTAGATGAATTCCGTGCAAGCAATCTTATTTTAATAATTTAATTTTTCTTAAAAATCTTTTCTTCTTAGGATATTTCAATTAAATTACTCTCAAAAATTTGCATTGCTTACAAATTATGTTACTAACCAAGTTTAGTTTAATTTTGTTTCGAACCAAAATTTTTATATTTTATTGCTCAAAAACTGTGATATTTACCAAGATTTTACAATGTGTTGCTTACAAAGTGTGTTTCTAACCAAGATTTTTTGATTTTTGTATTGCTTACAAATTAAGCTAGTAACCAAGTTTTCTCTTATGTACATAAAATAAAAACTTAGTTGAAAATTTAATAATTTGTAACCTAACCAATGCAAATTAAATAAACTCCGTTAGCAGCGCAATAAGCAAGCAATTTAATATATATATTAATA
>NC_092204.1:103561252-103611487 GCF_043381705.1 Parasteatoda tepidariorum | reverse complement strand
TATATATATATATTGTTACAAATTAAATTTCTGGCTCTAAGTTTTTATATTGCTTTATGCTGCTTGAAAATTGAGTTACTAACAGTGTTTATAGTTTGCTTATTCTGCGAATTGTATTACTGATTAAGTTTTTTTTTTTTTTTTAGTTTTATTTTAGATTGCTTGAAAACTGTATTGCTAAAGTTTTTACTTTGCATTTCCCACAAATTGTATTACTAATCAAGTTTTTTTCATATATTGCATTGCTTGCTAGACAAGTTTTTTTTTTCTCATTTCTCTTAGAATTTTCTGAAGAAAACTTTTCATTAAATACATACTGTATGGATACATACTGCATGTATTTAAAGTGAATTAATTAGAAGAGAGGTGAAGACTAAGAGATGATTAATGAGCAAAACATTGTGTATCACTAGACATTTCATTATTTCCTTGAATAAAGCATGGCCATCATATATGCGCTGGTCTGTTTCCAGTACTCTTTTAATTTCGGCACTCTAAGTTTATTGCGTTATAAATACGTAGATTATTTTGCAATTTTAAAATAATTGAGTTTTTATTAATTTGTAGTCTAACTATTTCAACTGAAAAAAATTTAAAATGCTCTTATCTCGCATTATTATTTTTTTCCCTCTTTTTTTTTTCAAAAGTTGCTGAATAAACAAAGATGAAATAATAATGAAATTCAAAAAAAAAAAAAAAAAAAGAAAAAGAATCTTTTAGACCTTTTAGACTTCTTCTATTTTTAGCTAATTTCTTCAATTAATTTTAAAAATTTATTTTAACATAAGTGTCTTGTCGATTGCAAATAAAACAAGTTATCACTTCCAAAATGTGTATTTTTTCATTAATTATCGTCAGGAAGTTATACAATTAAATGAAACAGAAATTAAAATTTTTATTGTTGCAAATTTTTCTCACGGGTTGCTTCATTCTCAAGAACAGCAACATGATCCTGTGATTTTTTAATAATTAGCTTTTAAATCAACTGAAAAAAGAATAATAAAAAAGTGTGAAAATTTCCTATAACAAATCAAAACGATTAATAATTTAGGTCACTACATGCTACACGTTCTTAAAAAAGTTTTTCACAGGTAACATCTTTTAAATGTCACTAACAAGCTTTTTTATTTCCTTGAGAATCACAACCTGTACACGAAAAAAATTATCAACAGCAACAGACGATAATCTACATTTTACGATTGGAAATTTATCACCAAAATGTCATGTCTTTCCAAGCGACCCGACATTGTGCGTTCATCACATTTAGTATCACCAGTAGAAGATCGCCCTCTCGCTGGTTGAACCAACCAAATAGTAAATTTTTGTCACGCACTGTACGAAGTAATATTGTCAGATTATTTAGATAAGTATTGTATGGGCTTATTTTATTATTAACTTTGTTTTTTCACTCAACTTGTAATCCCGAAGAATTCGTGGTTGGAATCGGAAATTAGCTTCTTCTTATAGAACTATCGTCTGCATTTAAAAAGTCGTCTGCATTTATAAAGTCGTCTGCATTTTCCGTTCCATTTCAAGAGTTCTTAAAAGCATTTTAAAGAAAGTGTTTAGAGTTCAGGATGTATTTATGTCAGGAACTTTTAGCAAATGCTTATCAATGAATTTCTTCTCGTCTTTGAGAAGGATGTTGAATGGATAAGGACGTGAAAATTGAGGGAATTTCCGATGAAGATAAAAATCATTACTTTGTAGCGAATGAAACTTATCAACCCAACAAGTGATTATAATGAAGTAAATATCTACTTTAGGCAATTAAAATGGTTTATTTCGTGTTATCGAGTGCATCGTAAAAGATATTAACGAGATAAAATGATAAGAAATAGAAATTTTAGCAGCAGAACATATTGCCATGTTATGTTCTTGATCCTTCAACTATGTCGCTAGTTTTAATTATACCATTATGATATTATGATTTTAATAAGAAATAAATTTTCTGTTTAACTATTTCATAAAGAAAAATCTGTCTAACTATTTAGAAAGATGGTAAATATGATTGCAATATTTGTCTTATCTAAGTAATTCATGAGTTTTTAGTTTTGAATTAATGGCTTAGTCAAATTATCACCATACATAAATTTTATTAAGGAAAAACCATGTTTATAAAAAAAAAATTCACGTCGCTTCTTTTAAGTAAAAAAAACAACCAAAAAAGTTAGAGCAATTGCATTTTATAAAACAAAATATTTTCTTCGGTTTCAAATGCATGTTTTTATATTGAGAAAAAAACTCATAATTACTGGAATATGGTGAAATCTACGGTGTTTCTGGCTGTATGGAACGCTAAAAAGCTCGGTATTTTTTATTGAAACGCTTTGGTAATGATTTTAGTAAAATTAACAATAAAACATGGTTCTATTATATATATTAAATTTTAGCAGATATGATAAAAATATGGAAATGCTATCATGATACCTTAGAGCATGTGATAAAATTCATTTACTCTGTTAAATTTACTTTCCAATCTTGTATTTTTTACTAATTGTAGGGAAATGAGAATTAGAGTTTTGAAAACCAAAATTTCCGGTAAACTGTTACCATTTAAATGGAAAATTTACCAAATAAATAGTTTAAATACCGTTTATTTTGGGTTTTATTAACCAAAATTATGTTTTGCTGTTGTTTTTTTTCACCAGAAATGCCATTTACCATAGAGAACGGTAATTTTACTAGAATCTTTTTCTACGTATATGGGTCCAAAATTTATGAATCCAACATTTATAAAAGCTTCCCAGAATTATAATATACTATGATACTATGTATGAAAATACTATGATACGTATGATAATATATAAATTGTTGATCATGACCCTAGTTATCCATGGCCAAAACCTGGTGAAATTCAGATCGAATGATGTCCTGGTAGAAGGTTAAATATCGTATTATGCCAATCAAATGTATTGATGATTCGTCGGTCGAATCTCCCGTCTAATTGAGAATCACTTTTTTTCTGTTATGTACTGCTGATTGTGCAGTTTTAACCTTTTGCAACCTTACTGTCCTCCGGAAATGGAAAGATAAGTTTCCACTGAAGCTCAAAGTATGTTAATATGCACTTAACCCTGCTTATTTGCAGATTAACTAGAATAATCCGTAAGAGTGAGGTTTTCGCACTTTACCTAGATAATATTCGCGTTAACGGCTTCCGTGTTGTTCAAGTTCACAAATTTATTTATCTCAGTGTCTCAACTAATTTATTGATTGTTTGATTGTATTCTACTTGATTCTTCAGAAATTGAAGGGAAAAAAATGAATGATATTATGTTGATTTCCTTATATGTAAGAATATTTTAAGTCATTTGATTCTCTTTATTATAATTTTTAATTGGACCTATGATTGTTTATATCAACCAATGTGCTGATTGTAGCAACTTGATTTGTCATATTTCGGAAAATAAAGAAATAACGAGACATTAATTCCTGTTGCTTCAGTAAAGATTTTCTTTTCACTTTTACAGTGCCTAGTAGGTAATGCGCAGATTATCTAGGTAATTTGAGAAATGAAACAGTGCCTAGTAAGCAATGTGCAGATTATCTAGGTAATTTGAGAAATGAAACAGTGCCTATTAGGTAATGTGCCGATTATCTAGGCAATTTGAAAAATGAAACAGTGCCTAGTAGGTAATGTGCAGATTATCTAGGTAATTTGAAAAATGAAACAATGCCTAGTAGGTAGTGTGCAGATTATCTAGGTACTTTGAAAAATGAAACAGTGCCTAGTAAGTAATGTGCAGATTATCTAAGTAATTTGAGAAATGAAACAGTGCCAGTAGGTAATGTGCAGATTATCTAGGTAATTTGAGAAATGAAACAATTTTTAGATCTTTAATGAGTTAATTTTCACTTTAGCTAGATAAGCTGCGGCAAAACTGATTTTTTACACACAAGCTGCAACGTACATAATTATAAGTACGAGTAAAATAAGTTTGATTTAATCAAAAAATATTAAAAGTTGTATAAATTCTTGGAGATTTAAAACTGTTTGAGGTACATTTTGATCACTTTTCGAAAGCATGGTTTTTATCAAAGAAAAAACTTCTTTGAGACTAATGATCTACAAAATTAACTATACAAACTACAAACAAATGCTTTTATTATCAATCTGCCATGTTTACAATTTCTACTTGAACTTGTGCAGTAGAAAATAGCTGTGAGATTGTGCATTTGATCACGTGATGATTGTTCTCTCCACAAAAGATACAGGAAAGAAAAAAGAATCGATGAGTTAAGCAGTTTAACGACTTGTAATATTGCGTGTTGCTGTAATTAGTTCTCCATTCAAACTCACACCAAAGTCTTATTTACCTCTTCTTGTTCAACTGACCAAAAGATGCACGCTATTCAACTGGCGAGACAATGGACAACAATGCTCTGGAGAATAGCGTTTCCTTTTGGTCATCGCAGCTTATTATGTTTCAGGTCAAATATTCAGTTATATTTTACATGACTTATTTCTTTAGTCTGATGGTAAGGTAATTTTTTTGACTTTATTGTCACTCTGAAGTTTTAAAAATACTGAAATGTATTATATTAAAAATGTTGCAACTTACACAAAACTTTAATTCAAATCAAAAGAAAATATTTAACAAAAAAAAAAAAAAAAAAAAAACACTTAAAGTGCTTAGAATCATCCCGCAGCTTGCTCAGTTTCGTTAATATTCGGTCTTGAAAATAATTTTTCCTTTTGGTCATCTCAACGTGTTATGTTTCAGGTCAAATATTCAGTTATATTTTAAGACAGCTCGCTTCCTTGGTATGATATTAGTTTAATTTTATGACCTTACTCTACACTGAAGTATTAAAAATACTGAAATGTATTAAATTAAAGAAGTTGCAACTTACACCAAACTGGAACTAAAGTCCAGTAAAAATATATATACATTAAAAAAAAAATTTAAAAAAATAAATAAATAAACAACAGTTTATAGTGCCTAGGACTATCATAATCAGTATATTTTAAAACGCTTCATTGTCTTCGATACTTCATTGAAGAATAATCTTAATTGCAAAATGGTGAATCAATTTTTCGTCTCAATTTCTTAGTTTTACATCGCCATTTTTCTGTATTTTCCAATAAAGATTATGATCCAATATTGCGTGAAAACTTGTATGCAGCTTTGACTACTCAATTATATAGATTTGTGAATTTTAAAGTTGGTATTCGGCGTTAGTATTAATTATTAATTCATAGAAAAAGGAAATATCTTTCATGTATTTTAATATGGGGGGAAAAGAATCCCTTTTCGATTCGAAAAGGTCCCTCAATCTTTAAAACAAGTTTATCTCCACCACTAATAGAAAGAATAAAATTATTTTCATCCGTATGTTTAAACAAAATTCAAACAAATGTGAGACATATTTTTCTTTACTTAAACTTTAAAAAACCATTTACTGTAAAGTTTTGAAACATTTAGGTGACTAAGTGTATCTATGCCTATAGAAATGCCTCACACCACTTATCAACTTAACTTAGGAAAGAAATGACAGATTAAAAATAAAGTACCATCTTGGCGAGAAAGACATCGAAATATTTGTCCTTCGCCACAAATCTGATTTTGGCTACATTTCCCTAATCACAAAAGTTTTCTCACAAACTGAAATCTATCTCCAGCAGGCGACAATGGATGTGTATTAGGGGTTGGCGAGTAAGAATGGAGGGGAGACTTTAAAAGAGTTCAATAACTAATAATGGAAAAGCGAGTTGCAAGCTGTGGGTATTTTATCATAATTATCATCGGCGGTAAACTTCCCAAGTATCATTCTGTATTAGGGTTGGCGACGTTGTTTAGGTGCAAAGATGGAATGACAGTATTTCTCATATTGAAGAGACGACGTTCGGGGGTTGTATATTCTCTCACGTTTTTCCCTAGAAAATTACAGAAAGAAAAAAAGATTAAGAATCAAGAAATCAATCTTTTTTTATTTACTTTTTTTTAAAAAATTGATATTAATAATTGTTAAAATGCCGAAATTGCAATTACTCTTTTCGTTTTATTATTTTAATACGTGGTTTACGCTTATAGTTTAGATTATAAGTTAGCAATACTCTATACAATAACACTTCTGACAAAAGAAAAAAAAATAATGCTGATTAATAAAGTCAAAATATATGGTATTTAAAATGATTCATTTGGTAATTGAAGCGGTCAATGTTAAAAGGGGTTATTTTACAAACCTGCACTTTCGAGAAAAATCAAAAGATCTGTGTCAATTGTATTAATTGCTATTCGCGATCGCAACGAACTATAGGGGGCGTTGTTGTATGAGACTAATACCTGCGATTTCTATATGAACAGTCATTCAGTTACTCTAGAGACGTCGTTAAGGTAGCACGTAGCATTGCAACGTTCCTTCTTTATTGTGGCTAATTAAATTTAAAAAAGAAAAATGCTTGATATTCTTTCTTATGCAAACGAAAACAAAATGGTATCTCTTTTTATTAGAGAAGGAATATCCAAAACACATCGGAAAAATATTTGTACATTAACAGAAAAAAATATGTATATTCTTATAAGAGTTAAAACCTAATGCCCGAGAAATAGTATTACTAAATTTAATGATATAACATGAAAGGCCCATTTAAACTTTACATTCTATAGTTTTAAGAATCATATTACTTCAAAAATTAAAATGAACAAAAAGTATACATAAGCCTCATAATTTTATGAAATTTAATTTTGTAAACAAAGTTTTTTGACAACAATTTTTATCAAAAAATTTCAAGTTTCAATAAAAATCATTATTTAGAAACTAAGAAACGTAAAATAAAGAATGCTGACGAAACAAAAAAAAAAAAAAAAAAAAACAATTCTTTTTTGTCGCCATTTTTAGTGCTACGAAAATTCGTCTTTGGGATTTGCCAAAAACAAAACAAGATGCAATTTTATTTTTTCAGGAGGGAAATATTTTACCGAAAAAACGAAAATGTACCAATTCCCACAACATAAAACTTTATCTTGGTAAACGTACGTTTTGGAAATGTTATTTCATTTGGAATCTTATTCATCAGAGTTCATATGGCGATATGATTGTTTTGAATCTATGCTAAACTCTATATCGGCTCATTTTCCACCGAAATCCGATTGACTATTTTGATTTTAAATAAAGTGTTTTATTTTATGAATTGTCGCAAAAATTTTAAGTGTAGATTGGCGGCACTTAAAAACCGCCAAATCTGTAGCGGCGGTGGCGTTAATACGTAAGTACCGAATTTTTATTCCATACTTTTCTGAATCATATTACTTCAAACATTGGAATATACAAGAAGTATACATAAACACATAATGTTATACCATTTAATTTTTCAAAAAAAGTATTTTGAGAACAATTTTTATCAAAAAATTATAAACTAAAAAACGGAAAATAAAGAATTCTTAGGATAAAAAAAACGATTTTAAGAATTCTTAACATTGAAATAAAAACTTTCATATTGTTTCTTTTTTTATTATTCTTATAGTTCTTAATCAGACGTAAAAAACCATTCTGTAGAGAACCATCATCAAATGAAAAAAAAATATTTACAAGCAAATTTTTTATTGTAAAAATCATTGCACTTACCTGATTTATGATTCCCGGAGAATTCCAAAATGATAAGTTCCTTGTTTGAAAACTTTATTCTCAAATAATAGATACATAGTTTATACCTTCATTACTTTTAGATAACATACTACACAGCAAAATTTTATAATTGATATGAATTTGAATATGTAGCTAAAAACAGAATAGCTGAATTCTAGTTGAACTTATTCTTTCAAAATTAAAAAAAACTTACCAAGAAAACGATTTAAATTAATTAAGAATCAGCACAAATGGCACTATTTCAAGTAACTTGGATAATTTTTTATTGTTGTTTTCCGAATTATATGGATACAGAAATATATACTATTCTATAACGAAGAAGAATATGCTATAACTATTACAATTCTGTATGTTCTGAATTCATATTTATTCACTGGAATGACGAAAGCAATGTTGACTTCACTTTAATTCGTAATGAATTGAAGACAGAAGAAATGCATTTTACCTTAATACACACATCTGTAACAGTATCCGAAATCGGAAGTCATCAGTTGCAAGTTTGTTGATAATAGAAATTAAAAATTATTGAGGAATTTTTCTTCAAATGTTTGGCGTGTTCTGTTCCTGAAAGATTTACTAATATTCTGGAGATTTTTTTCAAGTTCTTCGGCCTTTTCCTTAGGGAAATTTTGTTTCTTATTTGCTGCTAAAAAATGGCGTCTGATTCAGTCAATGATTTTGATGGAACTAAATGAAAACGTGATAAATTAATGTCTGATATTTACAGGCTCCCGCTAGACGGCGTACTCGAGCGTTGCGATAGCGAATATTGTTTTAATTGCTCTATATTGTTGAATTCTCTTCTTATAATCTTAATTGCAAAATGGCAGTCTGGAAAATTACTCGATATTCGATAATATTCCAGAACCAATAAAAAACTTATTTCTTAAAAATGCTA
Source organism: Parasteatoda tepidariorum (assembly GCF_043381705.1). Classification (NCBI taxonomy): domain Eukaryota; kingdom Metazoa; phylum Arthropoda; class Arachnida; order Araneae; family Theridiidae; genus Parasteatoda; species Parasteatoda tepidariorum. The sequence continues at coordinate 103,602,996 of NC_092204.1, read as the reverse complement.
CATATCCCCTTTTAACATTGACCGCTTCAATTTTTCCTTTCATTTCGTATACTGTTTTCCGGAAATTCCGGTTTTCAAAATTATGATTCTTGTTACAGCATGTTAAGGAAAAAAATTACAAAATTTTTAAAAAAAATTAGCCGGATAAATGATTTTTATGCCATGCTTTAATGCACCGTGATAAAATTACTACATTTACCAAAATTTATCACATGTTATAAAACTATACTTTATTGTTAATTTTAGCAAAACCATTACCAAAACACTTCAGTAAAAGTTACTGAGCGTTTTGGTGTTCCCATAGAGAGCCAGAAACACGGTAAATTTTACCTTATTCTGATAGTTTTGACCAAACTTTTTTTCTCAGTGCGAATTCTGTTTTATTTACATTAGTAATTTATAGTTTAAAAAAAGAGGAAAAAAGACGAGTTCATTTAAATCAAGAATAAATCAGGAAGTTACAAATGCTGAAATTATATTTTCAAAATATCAAAATGCAGGATCATCAATTATGATAACATTGCTCAGGATTACGTCGTAGGTAAGTATAACTGCCATAATTATTTTGCATTTTTGATAAACTAGAAAAATAATTTCAGCATTTGAAACTTTACATTACATTACATTTTAAATTATTATAACTGAAACTATGTAGAAATTCAAATACACTTTTAATACACTTTGTTTCAGAAGTTAAATTGAGCAGTTAATTCATAAATAAGCATATTTAATATATTCAGTTATTAATTTTTTTTCTCTTCAAGTTAATATATTTATAAAACTAAAGTAGATATTCTTAACTTATCAATTATAGTCAAAAAAAGAATTATTTTAAATAATTTTTGGATGATTTAATTGCTTTTAATTAGGGATTAAAATATTTAAAAACCTCTTAAATACTTTAAAATATATAAAATACCTTTTGTTTTAAAACCCGTTTTAAACATAATTTAGACTTGAAAAGAAACCAGTAACCGGTTTTTTTTCAAAACCTAAATTTAGCTATCCATAACAATACTTTAAGCATGAAACTTTCAACGATAAAATTACTAAGAATGACATAAAATTGTAATATTTCATGATCTAGTGCTGGCAAAACATATTTTGACATGCTGTATTTTCGTGAAAAAGTTATAACGAAGCCTCTCTTCGAGTAAAAGTTTATTTGAATCTCAGGACAAAATTTCATGAAGCGTGCAAAAAAAAAACACCCTGAATAATTTTTGATCTAAAGATCGTATCTTCACGTTCTATGACTCAATCTTAATGGTTCGAGAGGGTGACATCAAATACGTTAATTAGTGCAGACGATATTTTAAGTTGCGTAATCAAACATAAAAACGTACCTTCCCTGAATAAATATACCTTTTATTGATGGATATAAGGGGTAGCCTAATTCTGGGAAATATAGTCCCATAGTTTGGTCAGGAGAGCTGCCCAAAGTTCGAACCCCTTAATGTTACTAAAAGTACTAACTAAACTATTATTATGAACTAAAAGTTATAATTTGCATGGAACTATCTATGAAAAAACGAATTTTATAAATGCGCTCAAAAATGTTTCAATTCGCTTAAAAAGTTCTCAAGATATGGTGAAATACGCGAAAAATAAAAATAAGATTAAAGGGTCCCAACTTTGAGCAGCTCTCCAGACTGCCACTACCCCCTATATTTTGCGATCAGAAATCTGAAAAATAAATTTTTTGTGTCTGATTTCGTAACTTAAATTATCATTTACACTAATTAATTAGCATATTTGAGGTTACCCCCCTCGAATCATTAAGATTGATTTTCTAGAACGTGGAGATCTGATCTTTAGATCAAAAGTGTTTCAAGGTGGTCCGTTTTTTATTTCGCGCACTGTATTATTCTGCAGAAGTAATTAAAACAATATTGTTAAGTAATAAGGTTTAAAAAGCTTTAGAACGATAATCCCTTATCTGATAGCCAAGGTAGGTGGTGCAAAACTTAATGGCAATAAATTTACAGCTTAAGCAATTTTTAAATTATTAAAAAAAAAAAAAAAAAAAAAAAAAAAAAAAAANTAGACAGAAGAAAAAAAAAAAAAAAAAAAAATTATCTTCAACGTGATACAATTTATTCAAATAAAAAACAAAATCTAAATACAAAATGTGAAAAATCCAACTTTAATATACAATATTTCTCCCTTCAGATTTTAAGCTGTCCAGCTCGAATATGTCATTAAATTTAAAATCTCTTGATGTTATTAAAGTTGTTTCCAATAAAGGATTCAGTCTACATTAGGTTTTGTCAAAAACGTTTATTCCCAATTCCAGTAAAATGTTAAGGTTCGGCTAAGTCCCCAATTTAAAACTCACGATATACAAAAATAGTTTCTACAATTCTACTACGTATTTCCTTTGGTTTCAGAAAACATTTTTCAAGTGGTAGCAAAGATAATGAATTAATATTTAAATGAATTAGAATTAAAAGAACTTTTTTCCACCACTACTTACAAATACTTAATTCGCGCGCAGGTCGTCGGGCTACCGAAGCGGGGGTGCCATCCCCTCCGCAGAGGATCAAAATTGTGATGGCATGTCTTCGGATCATCCTCCGGGATGTTTCCCAGACCGTCGCCAATAGCCCATTGTGCAGCTCTAGTGCGACGTAAATTAACAACAGCAACAACAAATATTTAAAACAGTAAATTAAGGGTCGGATAGAGAAATGGTCATACTCTAAAATCCTTATCAAGGTCTTGTAAGAATTATATTTGTTTTCAAAATGTTGGCTTTAGTTTGCTGCCACTGATAAATGTATTCCGTACAAAACTCAGATGTTAAACAGTCAAACAATAAGTACTAAATATATTAATATAGGTATAAAGTATTAGATTGATATATTTGCTGATTATTAAAACTGCATCTGTACTAAACGATTTTAATATCGATACAGTAGAACAATATTTAATGTTAATATAATATTAATAATGTTAATTATTAATAGTAATTGTTAGTATTAATTATTAATATGTAATATAGTACTGTCTTACGTCCCCTTTGAAAAGGATATGTACCGGAGAGAGTTATTTGATTGTGGTAAATTTTGAGTGCACTGACAGCCAGCAGTATCATCGCGCCAAGTGATGCTAAATCTCTATTCTGATTGGATGAACTACAAAAGACGTATTTTGCTTAGTAACGTAAAACCACCAGTAATGACAACAAAGGATAATGAATTTCAAAAAATGAAATTATTTTAGCTTTATTAATTGAAGAGCTTAATGGAAAAACCAAGTAAGTGACATTTTCAGAGAGGCTAAAATCAGGGTAAGAAGAAACAAAAAGTGGTCTCCGAACAATTAACAGATTTATTAGAACAGATTTATTAGATTTATAATAATTTTAGTCTTATTTTATTTTCTACCGCCTAATTTGAAAGTGAAAATCATACAAGTACACTTAAAAACTAATGTGGATTAGTCGTGCTATTATTAAAGAGAAAGGAAAAATTTTTGTGACATACTTGGTTGCATCAGTATGGATACGTTCAAATACCCATACTGATGCAACCACTTTATGCTATTTTCACTGATTCATAAATATCCTTAAAGATGTCACTTACCTGGTTTTTTTACTAAACTCTTCAATTGTGTTGGTAGATGCTTTTCAGCTTTGTGCATAAGTATTGTTCAGTACTGATCAATTGATTTTTTTTATTCACCCCATGCGAAGAACGGTTATTCAGCGCTAGTTAGTTATAAATCAAACCCACAAAGCGTACTACAGATGGAATATTAAGAATTCGTTCTAGACTTAACATAACAGAAACTGAGAGAAATTAAGTATTATAAAACTGTTAATTACAAATTGACAGATCTAAAATTAAATATAATTATATTTATTACACAACTATATATATATATACATTGTAATGGCGAACATTTGTTTCGGCAAATGTAAAACAGAGAGAAAAATAACAGAAAGCTTACTCTATTTTGTATTCGATTGTTAATAATTTACTGACGATATTGTTTTCGGAATCAAAAATAATTGGCTTAAATGTTTTATCCATGCTTTCTTAAATATTAGCGTCAAGATTCATTTTTGCACTTTGAAGTGTATGTGAATGTTCGATTTGATGTTAAAAATGAAATAAAGTGTTCCAACATGCCATTTTTTTGTTGTTTAAAATCTCATTAGGAGAGCTAATACACCACATATTTTACACTGTAGAGGGGTATTCGGCAATTTTCAGTAATTCGAGGAATTTTTTTCTATCTTTTTCAAATGCATTTCCTTTATCTGCTAGGAGCTGAAATAAAACTTGAAAAGCATTTCAGAAACATAAATATGCGATCGAGAAATTACGAAGAACGTATAAAAATAATATCCAAGCTATCGTACACTGTAAAAACTGTGCTGAAATACCTATTCGAATTTGGTGTTGCAAAACTACAAAAATTGTGTGAATGATTACTTCATTTCAAGTTGATACCAAATCGAACGTTCTTACACACTTCAAAGGGTGTAGCTTTATTAATTATTGATATAACACCAATAATTGATAAAGCTTACACCAATCTGCAGCTTGTTTGTGAAGAAGGTAATGTTTCCGTAAATTTGGTGACTCCTTAGTATATAGTTAAACTATTTATCTAAATTCTTGTGTGAAATTGTGGAAGGGCGTGTTTTAAACGGATAATAAATGCTTTTGGACTGTTATTAGAAGGTGAAAGCGAGTTGCGTAATTTCAAGATACTGTTCATATGGTGTTCAAGATAGTGGTCTGTTTACTTGAAATGTATTGGTGAAATAGGAGTGCATCTTATAGAATTTAATTGACAAACTGATCAGAGCTAAATAAGTATCAGCTCTTTTTAATGATTGATAAAAAAAATATTGATTGTGGTTGAATATTTACCAAGTAATTTCACTATTCTTTTCGGTTTGATTAGGCAAATTACTCCTATAAACTGTTATAAAACCTATATATGTTTTTAGTTGTATAATAAAAGTATTTATGTTCTCATAAGATTTGCATCAATCTGCCAATTGTATAAAATTATTTCATAATATTTAAATTTTGATGACTTCAGTTTCTATTTGAATTCATATCAATATTCTGTCTGTGTAGTGTGTATGTTTGATTAACAAAATAATTTTATTTGAAGAAATATTATATGCATACATCTAAATTTATGGTTCTTGCTTTAGATTGTATCGTAAAAGCAACTTTACTGATTGTATCATATCTAACTGTTATAAATTTCAGCGTTACTGAATAACAAACATGGAGGATTCTACTTTAAGCCAAGTACACTGTAAAAAATCTCGGTAAATATTTAACCAATATTTGGTGAAAAGTTTCTCATTGCAAGTTTGGTTTAAGGAAAGATTATTTTACTTTAGTTATTCCAAAAGCATGCAAGTATGATCGAAAAATACTTCTAAGGGGCAAACTGATTGCACCAAAATTTGGTAAAAGAAGCAAAACTTTGACAGCGATCGTTAACTGAACAATATTTGTTTACTACGCCATCTCTTTCTACAACATCGGTGTATCGGGACGGTTAATGCATGTTGTTTCAAGTATCAACTTATTTAGGTTAGAACTTAAATGTTTTATTTTATGTGCATTCATTAAAGTTCATTTCTTTGTGAAACCTTTTTAAATTTGTTTGGTGATATAATATGGTTGGTGATATGTCATGAAATAATCCACTAACAGTAAATCCTTTTCTAATATTTTGATGATAATTAAATACCAATTTATGGTGCAACTTTGCCCTGCATTTGGACACTTTGAAAATATCTGATAATGGTGCAACTTTCTTCTGCTTTTAAGTAACTTCAAAACACCCATCTCTGATATTTGGAGTTAGTGAAAACACCAAAATATGGCAAAATTGAGCTCCATTTTATGTAACGAGCAAATGAATGCCAAATTTTGGTGCAACACAGCTTGGAGTTTTTAACAGTGTAGAATGAAAGAACAATCTAGGTGTTGCACTACACCAGGAACTATCCTTGGTTTTGCTTTAGTGTTAAATCTAGTGTAACACCACTTCGAGGTTAAGTAGTTGACACTATTTTTGGAGTTCAGATACAGGATAATTTTTACAGCGAACATTGCAAAAAAAATTTGCGTCTCTTAACACCAAAAATGGTGTCGATTACTTTACACCAAAGTAGTGTAGGATCATCCTCAGGGATGTTTCCCAGACCGTCGCCAATAGCCCATTGTGCAGCTCTAGTGCGACGTAAATGAACAAATCAAATCAAATCAAACCAAAGTAGTGTAGAACCAAGTACTACTGTTCCTGACGTTGAGACACAGCAGGAATGTTCGTTACGCTAGAAGCTGATACCATTTTCGGTGTATCAGTAACACAAATATTTGTAATAACAGATAAGATACACAGTAGAGATTAAAATAAGAAACACATTGGAGTCTGTAAAGTCATTTTACAAGACAGTATAATTGACTTTACAGTAAAGATTCTTTAATTTAAGATGTATAAATGCACTAATTCTTGAAATAAAATTAGTTTGTAAATCAAAAATACCCTTAATACAGAAAGAATATTAAGACGAATTCGATTTAGGCTTAACAGAATCAAAACGGATAGAAAAAAACAGTTTAAAATTATTTAATATGGTTTACAGACACTTTAAAGCTGAAATTTAGAAATCCTTATTATACAACTAAAAACATGCACACATACATACATATTTTAACGGTGAACTTTCGTTTCAGTTAAAGTATAAGAGTATAGAAGACAACAGCAAACTCTCGTCATGTAATGAAAGTATGTATTTTATTGTATACAATCTTCAGACGATGTCTGAAGTGCGCTAACGTTGTTATTTTTAGAAGCGAAAATAGTAAGCGCATGGTGGGATAGCGCCTGAACTTGGTGTTAAGTTTTTCTACATATTATAAGGGTATTGTGCAACCCAGACACCACAATTTTTACAGTGTAGATTTTGAATATGTTCCTCATGATTAGAAGGCATAAAAACAATTTGCTCGGTTAAATTTACTGTTCGCTTTTGTATATTCTACTAAATGTGTGGTAATAAGAACTATAACTTGAAAATCAGAACTTCCGGTAAACCGTTTACATTCGAACAGAAAAATAATCTAATGAATGGTGTGAGTACCATTTATTTTACTTTTATTAACCAGAATTATGTTGTTGTTTTTTTCTACCAGAAATATCATTGCTATATAGTACAGTAATATTACCAGAATTTTTTTTTCTCCCAGCAAATATGGATTAATCCTGTTTTGAATGAAACTTTATTTTCCTTTATTTAATTTTTGACCACTTAAAATTATATTTGCGATAATTGTAAATTTTTTTCATAAAATCTTTCAAAACAGAACAAAAAATCATTATTTCAGCACTAAATATTTACAAAACAAATATTTAATTTTCAATTCCTTATTTATAGAAACAACTCTATATCAGTCTAATTCCCATCGTGATATCCAGTATTCATATATAACTTCATGCTTATTGAAATACACGACATTTTCATAAAATTATTATTTGTTCATTAATGTATTTTCCATCATTTACTATAACTGACTCAGTAAGTTATACAAATTTTAAATTTTTTTTTTTTCGGATAGTAATGGGCTGGCTTTTTCGTAAGAAAAATTCTTCTTCAAAATATTACATTTAAAATTTGCTTGTTTATTACTAAGATAAATAAAAATAGAAGCATCAGTAACCCATAGTTTTTTGATGTCAAGAAATAACTTGCATTATAGAACCAATCTTTTGCACTAGAAAACAGAGTCCTTGAACTATACAACGAATATTTAGCAATACGAAAGAAAACATTGCATAATAAAATTAATATTTTGCCCTATAACACGAATATGCATATTTTCTGATACTAAACTGTATATTCAATAATTGTTTTAAAACGAATATTTTGCATTATAAGAAGACGAATTTACTCAAATAAGAGAATACTTTGCACAATGAAATTTAAAAAAAATTTGCTTTATAAAAATGACTATGTTGTACAATGAATGCTTTGCATCATAATACGAATATTTGTTCTGTACTAAAATGAATACATTGTTATAAAACATATGTTTTGAACTATTAAAGGAATACTTTGTACAATTCAGCAAATTCTTTTCACTATGAAACGAATACTTATGAGCTTTGAAATGAATACTTCATACTATAAAATGAATGTTCCACTCCATAATAAGAATATTTAGATCTTCTACCACACTGTATTTCTAATAATTGTTTTACAACAAACATATTGTATTTTAAGACAAATACTTTGAGCAATGAAATGAACAATTTACTTCAGAAAAATGAATTTGTTGCTCAATAAAACAAATGTTTTGCACCATAATACAAATATTTGTACTGTACTATAAAACTTTGTTATAAAACGTATGTTTTACGCTGTAAAAGGAATACTTTGCACAATTAAGCAAATACTTTTCACTGTGAAACGAATACTTATGAACTTTGAAATAAATACATCATATCATAAAACGAATGTTTTTTCCATAATAAGAATAATCATATTTTCTACCAAACTGCATTTTCAGAAAATGTTTTAAAGCGAGCATTTTGCATTATAAGATGAATAATTTGCGCAAATGAAGCAAATACTTTGCACTATAAATTGTACAATTTACTTTATAAAAATGATTATGCACCATAAAACGAATGTTTTCTCCCGTAAAACGAATATTTGTACTTATAACTTTACTAAAAATGAATACTCTGTTGTTGCTTTTTTCACTATGAAACGAATACTTATGTACTTTGAAAGTAATAATTTGCACTGTAAAACGAATGTTTTGCACTTTGAGAAACTTCATATCAGCATCTAACTCTTTTTTAATGCATCCAAGTCCCCAGGATAACCTTTACAAAATCATCCGGAATACCAAATACTGATGGATGGTGTCAGAGAACGGGCCTCCTTTCCCCCCCAGTCCAGCACTCCGCTAAATTATAAATCTCCCGTTCGTGTGTGTGTATATACACTGTTGCACTAGGGACTCTAGTACCAAAATTAACGCGTACTATCCAAAGAAGGAGCAAGCAATTAAGTTCGCCCGCTATCCCGAAAACCATGCTTTGTCTATTTCACGACAGAATCCATAATTTTCCATTAAAAATTTCTCCCTTAACAACTGTTCTTTGTTTGCGAAGTGCGGAAGACATTTGCGAATTGCTATTATCAGACATTCAGTAGAGAGAGCGAAACATTTTTAAAATATGGCCGTGTCATTTTAGGCAGAGCGATTTTGATTATGTGGTGTATTTATATAAATTTTTGGTCTTTTTGTTTCTAAAATTGTAACGATTAGTAGCTTTTTTTATTTTTATTTCCTTTAAGAGAATTTGTAATTGAGGTTTTGGTAGTGATAAATAATTTAATTTATAAAATAAGCCTCGCGGAGAAAATATGAAATAGTGAAAAAGTTTGAAATATTGTAATTCAGAAATAATTTGTTTTTTTTTCGTAGAACAGTTTTGAAGTTAATTTTCTGAAAGCTTTGAGTTGATTTACTGCTAATACTTTGAAACGGTGCGATGTTAATTTGTTCGGAGATTATTATGATTTATATTATATGATAAAGTTGTATTCCTAAAGTTTTGGCAAATTTCCAATAAAATCGTAAATAGAATACTTATCTAGGTAGGTAAAAATATAAATAAATTATTTATAGTGTTCCCCAGGCAACATTCAAACATTTTTTAACTTTCAAATTCGTATTTTTAAGTTATTTTTCGATTCAATTTCATTCATTTTTTCAATAATCACATGCACTTCATTGTACTTATTGTTGACTTATTCGTAAATTTGTAAATCCTTAATTTTTAGTAGTTCACAAATTAAAATTTTTTATTTATTGCCTTAAAAAGCTAGTTGACTATGGCTCGCAAAAATAAACTTTTTATAACCGTCGTTGAACAGCCGACTCAATTTTTGAGTTTATGACTATCAATGTTCATCTCCGCAACCTTCTAATTTTTGAACCCAATCCCCTGACAAGGGAACTCCTGGATCAAGTATTGGGAGAAATTTGCCTTCAGGAAGGACATTTAGGTGGAACTAACCTGCAGTTTCATTACATGGAGAGGAAAACCGTGAAAACCACCCACGGTCAGCGAAGGCAAGGGGACTCTAACCCATGATCCGTCTGCCACTGAGAATATTTTAAGTCCACACTGTGGTCAGTGCAAACCGGGTGCAGAATTCGTATCGACCAGCTATTGCTGGGATTCGAACCCGGTTCACTTCTGTGGAAGGCGAATACTCTATCCCCTGAGCCACCCCGACTCAAAATAAACTTTTTTGTTCAAAATTGAATATAAGAATTTTCTTTCCTTCTAACTGTTAGGTTTAGTCTTCTTTATACTATCAAAATCGTAAGGGCCTCCGTAGCTGTTTTGGGTGTTCAACTTGATGTTACATTTAATATTGCTGTGCAAAAACTTTCAGACATAGAAATGTTAAGAAAAATGTGAGAAGAAAACAATGGAATAAAAAAAATTTGTGTTCGATAGTTGATTCGTGCATTATTAAATGTTAATTTCAAATTGAAAAAATATCCTGTGAACTGTTTTGCAGTTCATTGAAATGCAATTACAGAGATGAAATTCGACGTGCTGGCCATTTTCATTAATGAACATAACGAGAGTTTTCTACCCCCCAAAATTCCAATGATTCGAAAGTTATTGCAATTTTAAGGACATTTTCCACGAATTTTTATTCAGTTTTTTGCTTTAAATAAAAACTATTTATTCATTGTTGTCAAAAATGTCTCTCTCTTTTGCTATCTTTATTTCATAAGCCCGTGCTTGATTTGATGTCAAAACTAAGAAAAACGATGAATTTTGTAATAAAAAAACGAAGAAAGTTGAAGATGCCAGTGTTGCAAGATAGAAATTTTGCACCTGATTTTAAAAAAAATGAAAGGTTCAAGAGAACGGAAAACTGTTTCAAAATATAAGTATTATATGATTTGATATTATCCTTGCATACAAGTAAAATTACTTCTTATTTATTTCTCTTCGTATTGTATCACAAATTCTGTATTCCCAAGTTGTTTTTTTTTCAAGTACTGTTGACTAGTTTTTAAATCCAGGTATTTTTCATTTCGTTACGATTAACATATTAACAAAATGTACTTAGATCAACTTAAAATAAATATATATTTTATAAACAAATTTTTTTTTCTATCTACAGAAAAAAAATTTAAAAAAACAACGATGGATGAGAAGCAATCGAGGGGGTTGGTTGATGGCAACAGGAAACGGAGCTCCTTGCATTAAGATAGCAATTATTACTCTCAAAATAAATTTTCAAATATGCTGTTATTTTTTAAATAATATATTTAATTTAGGTTTTACTTTTTAATTAAAATGTTTTAGAAAATTACGGTGATCTTTGCATTTGGCTAGTCCATCATATCAAATGTCAACTTTAAGTAAATGAAAATGTTCTAGAGTATTTTGTTTGCTGTAAATATTCTCAATTTTACATAATTCTAGAAATATTCATATTTTGATTTCCGGGTATTTTTCCCTCATTTTTTAAAATAAAATTGAATGAAAATTACTTTAACGTTCCAAAAAATATTTCTCTCAAATTCAAAAACATTTTATAAAGTAACACGGATACTTTCTAAAACGTAAAATTCTACATTTTATAGGAGCACCAAAAAACTCAGTAGTTTTTGCCAAAGCGCTTTGGTGATGATTTTTGTAAAATTAACAATAGTGTTTCAGAATTTGTGATAAAATTTTTTAATTTTATCATGATACCATGATATTTATTCGGTCAAATTTATTTTTTAGTTTTGTATTTTTTAATAAATGTGTGGTATTAAAAAGTATAATTTTGAATTTCCGGTAAACCGTTACCATATGAAAACGGAAAAATTACCAAATGAATAGTACAAATGAATAGTATATGGGAATTTTTTTATTTTATTTTTTAATTTTTTTTACTAGAACTGTCATGACTATAAATTACTGCAATTTTACAAGAATTTTTTTCTCCGTTTACCTTTTAATAAACTGAAAAATTTAGCAAAACGCACCAATTTCTTCATTGTTTATTTTTAAACTTTAATTTTAAAAAATAAAATAAGAAACGTTTTTTTTTCGATTGAATTTACGAATTTAAATCAACAACTTTAAAAGTATTGTACTCCATTTTTTTAATAATCAATTTAATGCTTTTCATTTACTGCGGCCGCTTTTCAGTCTTCATTTTAAGCTAATCAAAGTATCACATTTGATTCAATATTATATTATATTGTCAGCCTTATTTTCCTCCATTCTTTACAGTAGAATGAAATATTAGTTTAAATAACAACGTCGTTCATTGGCAAAATGGGTCTTGGTTCGGATTTGATGGCGTCCACACACTTTTCAACTGTGTTCAAGAATAAAAGTAAACAGTGCGCATGCGTCGTCATTGCATACGTTGCTATGGAGACGCTGCTGTTTCTATTTTATTTTCACTAGCAGGTATTTTTAATGTGTTTACATAATAATATTTTAAAGTATTTTTATATTCTTTTTATTATTAACATGTAATGACTTGCTTGACGGTGATTTCAATATAATTATGAAAGCTGAAGAAGGAACAGTATTTTGTGACGTCTTGAAACACGTTACATATGAAAATTAATCCGATCGATTGAGACAGTTTTTGCGACCCATTATTTGAAATGTTTAAAACGGAGTCAATCCAGAAAGAAAAAAGCATTTCACCAATAAGTAGCCAATGATCGTAATAAGGCGGTAACAATTTTCTTATTCGTGTTGCTGGATGATGAAACAGATCACATTTTGAATAAATAACCATTTCTACAGTAATAGTTTTTAATTATTATGCATTTCTCATCGAAAGAAGGGATACTGATTTTTTTTCTCTCGCTGTACTTAAAAGTAGGGAGATAAAATTTTAAAAAATACAATTTTAAACCAAAGTTTGGCTCGGTAAATTATAAAAGAAAATTTTAAACAGCATTTTTTTATAGTATCTGCTTTAATTATTTTAAAGGTAACTAATAAAACCATTTTTTGAGCTGTCTTAAAAAAATCCAACTACTTTGATTAAATACTTCAAAATTGAAAAATATGTTATACAACATGTAAAACGTTTTTCAAGCTCTATTAGACATTAGTTTCTATTGCGGAGACTAATATCTTTCCTTCTAACATCATGACAGACCTATTTTATATGCCACTTGAAATATAATGTGATGCAAACTAAACGGCTGCCATTAGCTTTTCTATAATCATTTATATTTTTTTAAAAAAAGGAAATGGTGATGAAGCTATTTTCAAACCAAACTCATCTAAAAATAACTTTCGGCGCCACAAAAAAAGAAATACTTCTTGAGGTAAACCATTTAAAAATTCCAGCTTTTTATTCATCCTTTTAAAATTATAGGGCTGCAAAAAAAAGGGCTTATAAACGAACAAACGCAGACCGCTTAAATTTTAAAATAGGAAATATATCTCATTAGGTTATAAGAAAGCACTTTTGGCTGAGATCTTAACAGAATAATCCCCCCTTTATAAGGACATACTCATCTATTAAGCTGCCACAACATGTCAATCGAAGCGGCGGAATCAAAAGAACCAGCTTAAAACAAAAGTGGCATTGGAATCTTGGCTCGCAAATTGGCGTGAAAACACATAGGAAGCACTTCTCACTCGATTACTTGAAACAATGTTGCATCATCTTAATTTTAGGTCATTACCCAATTGTCGCCAAAGACAGCAAAATCTTTCCCACAGGGTTTTTGAATGGTAAATAAAACATTAGCGATGCTGACTTCCTTTGACTCATGAGAACGTACATTAATAGTTTCAATTTTAATGGTGACATTAATAGTAGCCTTTTAATGATTTTATTAATTGTTCTCTCTTGAAATCCGCAAAGAATATAAGTCCAAAATTTCTTAGAAATAAAAATGTATAAAAGTACCCACAATGAGAAAATATCATTAGGGGTGGAAGCAACTAACAGTTCTATTTAAAAAAAGTCACGAACTCCATCTTCAATTTTAATAATCAATTATTACCGCAAGTGTTTTGCTATTTCACAAAAGTATATTTCAAAATAAAAATATCACTTTTTGGTGTTCTTTAAAAAAATAGTATCAAACTAAAAATAAATGTGGTTTTTATATGCCCATCTGTAATGCGTACTTACGAGAAATTAAATATATCGAGAACAGAGTACTTAGCAGTTTGTGTGTTTTTTACTTTTACGAAAACTCTCACAAGGTTTACCAGATACAATGCATACTTACGACAACGTTTACCAGTTACCTAGCATACTTCGGAACAAATTAATTATGCGCAGAACAGTGTACTCAGCAGTTCAAAACTTTGTGTGTGTGTCTTTTACACTGGTAGCAACTTACTTATAAAAACTTAAAAAATTTTTAGATTTCAATGCATACTTGCAACAAGTCTATTATCTTCAATGTATACTTACGATATTATCTACCAGTTGCAATGCTTACTTTGGAAAAAATTAATTATATCCAGAACAGTGTACATACCAGTTTAAAACTGTGCGAGTCTTTTTCAGTGGTAAAAGCTGTAACACAAAAAAGACATCAAAATGTGTTTTCAATTATAGTAAAATATTAAATTCTTTTAATTGCAAGTTTTTTTTTTTGCCTTACTCATGCTAGAAAATCTTATAATTAGATTAGTAGGGGCCGGCATAGCCTGGTTGGTAGGGCATTGGACTCGTGTTCGTGAGAAAGGGAGTACGAATTCAGCAGGTAAAAGAAACCCCATGAATTAAATGGTGACTGGTAGGACTGGGCGATATTAGAAATTATATATCGTGATGCATCGTCAGTTTAGCATCGCGATATAGTATTTTTGAATTTCATTTACTTGTGAGGCACAGAACGTCAGATTTCTATCAAAACTTCACACTCAGATTGATTTAAATCAATTTATAAATTTGAAGATATATATGTTTTGCTTAAGATAGATATTAAATAAATTGACTACAATGTACAAATCTTACTTAAAATATTTATTGAAATGTTTGTTTAGAAATTCATAATACGCGTAAAACAAAGTGTTAAAAACTTTTTTTAAAGCGTTTTTTACAAATTAATATTTTCTTGTACTATTATGCATAAATAATTACATAATTATTAAGTTCGATCGTAATGTTCAATTTCTAAATGAAACGTTAAAAATTATTTGTATGTTTAAAACAAAGTGCTAAATAAATTTTAGAAAAAAAAAACGCTTTTAAAACACTATTTTTTATTATTATCATTTAAGTTGTTATAGTTCTATTATAGTTCATTTACGTCACACTAGAGCTGCACAATGGGCTATTTTGGCGACGGTCTGGGAAACATCCCTGAGGATGATCCGAAGACATTCCATCACAATATCGATCTTCTGCAGATGGGATGGCACCCCCGCTTCGGTAACTCGACGACCTGCACGCTTAGTCGAGCACTTTACGGTAGAACAGTTTAACGAGGACCAATACCGCACATCCTCGGTCCCTACGCAGACTGATCCAAGTGGTCAGTCACCCGCACACGCTTGACTTCGGTGATCTGCAGGGAACCGTGTCTTAACGATCAGTCCACTGCGGGACCTTATCATTTCAGATAAATAATTAAATTAAACTAAATAATGACCGAATTATGAACGAAAAACAAAGTAAGATTTAATTTCTTAAAAATAAAAAAATTGTGATATTCGATAATATATTTAGCTAATTAACAAATAATATGAAAAGAATATTTTTTAAAAAAAATTATTATACTCTCTAATAAAACGAAGTGCTAAATGATTTAAAAAAATGAATAAAATACGCAAACCTTTCAAATTTTTTTGTATAAACAAAGTTGGTTGACTTATGTCCAAATCCAAATGACAAAAATAAATTTTGTTTTAACTTTATTTCTAAAAAGAAAAACAACAAGATTTATAAATTTAAAATCAGTAATAGAAACTCATTAAATTATTAGAAGTTTCATCCAAAAAGTTTTTGATAAATTAAAAGAAAGTAAAAAAAATAACCTAATAAATTCAATTCTTTATGGGCGCCTAAATTAGTTTGCGGATAATTTTCACATTTAAAAATAAAAAGAAGTTCTTTTTAAAAAAAAACTTATCTAATTAATGAAGAAACTCTTCTTTATATATTCTTTTCAATAATAGATTGCCTTCAGAACAAGGTAACATCGGCGATCACGAAGTTAGTCCCACTGAAAATAATCTACAAGAAAAGTCGCGACACAGAAAAAAAAAGCTAAGAGGTGCGAAAAGGAACATGCGATATAACGATATGTGTTCTCAAAACTCTGATTCTACAGCTCACCAATCAAGGCCATTTCAACATAACGAAGCGAGCATCGTCTTCCACAGCGCAAGTCGACATCGGAACGTAAGAGACGAGTCTTATATCGCTATATCGTTATCTTGTATCCTTGCGTGTCGTATATCGCTAGAGCGTTTTGCGCTCATTGTCTTTACTCGACGGCTAAAATCAGATTTCTGATGCATCGCCTTGAATGAAAGTCGCTGTATCGTCTTGCCGATATATGCGTTAAATCGATGTGTCTCGATACATCGATTTATAGCCCAGTCCTAGTGACTGGTGCACGTTAAATCTATTGGAGTCACAAAGTCTTCTAACTTCCCACAGCAAATCTATATCTCTGTGGGTACTGATCCAGGAGTTTCCTTATCTAGTGGATTGGGTTCAAAATTACAAGGCTACGAGTTGAACATTGGTTGCCGTAAACTCAAAATTTGAGTCGGCTGTTCAATGACGGTTATAAAGTATTAAAATAAATGAGATTAGTAGATTTAAAATCCGTGTAGATTTTTGTTATGATACGAGATGGTGTGCACAGTTTAGGTTCGGCCTCTTGCTCGCTTCTTGACAAACCCTAAAATCCTGCCATGATATTATTGGTGTCAGATACAAGTACCGACGGAAATAAATATGAGAGGTCTGAAGGAAGTAGAAGATCAAGAAATTTCATTTGGTAGACGATTTAATAAAGATCTATTTACATATATATACAAAATATCTAACTATTAACATTTTTGTTCAGACCTGTTATTTCAACCGCTCATCTCTGTTCTATTTTCAATTGAGACTGATGCCACTCAAAATATAAAAACATAAAGCTCTTACCGTAGATGGCGCTACAATTGGTGTCATTTCGTGACAGTAACTCGCTTTGCAAGGACAGTTATTAAAAGTACTGATTTACTAAAAATGTCTTCAAAATATGTAATAGTAACTTGTTTCATGTGATAATCTTTTAATTAATGAGACATTTGGGAAAGTTTACATTTCTAGCTGAATAAAATGTGGTATTAATAAGAAAATATTTATTGACTTTCTATTTCCACTGTCTTATGTGTTAATGTCAGTAGTGTTTATAAGTCAAAACCAATGAAATAACATTAAAAAGAAAGAAATAAATGTTTAAATTGCCAAAGGGTTTTCTTATGTTATAGTAATTTAATATGGTTTTAAATGAATAAAATAATTACTACGCTGAAGAAAACAGAGTCTCAATCATATCATGCAAAATGTTTGAAAAATCAAAACTAACTTAATGAAACTTCAAACATTTCAATTGAAAGTGAGAATAATTAGAGTACAAAAATTGGAAAATACATAAAACTATGATTTGAATATTTAGCACTATGAAATAGGCACGAACAAAGGCATTACAATAAAAAATGTTGACGATGATTTATAATGAAAAGTATGCATTTTATAGTGAAAGTGATACTATTATAATGCAAAGTGCCGTTTTGTAGTATAAAGCATCCATTTTATAATGCAATGTACCCATTTCATGCCATTTTGTAACTATTTTTTTCCATGCTGGAATGTTTTTTGTTTCGAATACATTTAACTGCAATGGAATAGTTTTTATATTTTCCTGAGTTAAAATATTCATTAAAAGGTTCATTTATTTTTAGTTGAGTAAAATAAGTACCAAATACGGATAATTTCTTTCAAAATGAATACACGTTATGTAAATGAAAATAATAAATTTAATCCCATTGAATACGATCCTTACTGAATACCTCACTTTCAAAGCCGAGTCATTTAGGAAGATAAATAAACCTCACCAAATCGCTCACTACTTAAATAAATGCAATTTTGCATTTAGCAATATATTTTAAAATTCTAAATCAATACTAAGGAGATACGCAGCATGATTAAACGAAACGTACATCTTAAGATTCCCGTAAACGTACATCAGACGAAAAGTTACACTTTAATTAAATCTATTTAATAAAGAAAGGATTAAGTAAAGACTCCTGCAAGCTGGGAGTCGGTGAGGGCCAACTGAGGTATTAACCATCTACCGGGATTAAATCCATCCATTTCGAGGACTAGGGGATTGAGAATGAGGCACACTTTCGAATTCCTGGTGGCACCCCCTTCACCAAGTCCCTCATCTTTAACGGGTCATAAATCTTGCTGAAGAGTTTTAAAGAGAGCCCATCGCTGGTGAAGTGAATGCATGGGGACTGTCATAAAATTATCCTCAACCGGTCATTACGCACAGTTTTATCAGTTGGTAATCACCACCTTTGAAAATGTCTTTCCCCACCTCCCAGCTTTATAAATAATTCTTCATTCGATTTTCTCCTTGTTTCTAGAGATAGTAACTAGTCAACTCAAACATGACATTCTGAATTGTTAAGTGCTACGTTTTTGCTAAACACAACGCTTTCCACGAGGTAAACACCACGTTTGAAGGTACTTACCACACCTCATCGCTTTATGGATATTTTTTTTATCGTCCAACCATTTGTTTCTTGAAGATATTTCCAACTATTAATAAAGCCAAAGTAGTTTTTCACTGCCCTGAGCTTTCCGACGTTAAGTCCCATCTTTTGGCATAAATAATTGCATTAGCAACATTTATAGTTATTTTTTTATTTATTTATTTTGCCTTATTATAAAATGGTTTTTATTTTGTTTTATTACCGTCGTTGAACAGCCGATCCGATTTTGGGTTTCAAACTACTAATGTTCAACTCCGTAGCTTTCTAATTCTGAACCCAATCTAACAATCTAAAAGACAAGGGATCAAGTATTGGGAGAAATCTGTCTTCGCGGAGGACTTTTCGATGGAACTAACCCGCATTTGCGTAACATGAAACCTCCCATGGTTAGCCTGACGGCTGGAGGATTCCAACCCATGATTCCTTCACCATTGAGGATATTTCACTTCAGCCTTGTGGTCGGTGTAAGCCAGATGCAGAATTCGTATCGTCCAATCATCGATTCGAAGCCGATTCACCTCATTGGAAGGTGAACGCTCTATCCCCTGAGCAATCGCTAATAGTGGTTTTATATTATATTATATCTTATTATATCCGTCGTTGAACAGCCGACCCAATTTTAGATTTATGACTACTAATGTTCAACTCCGTAGTCTTGTAAATTTGAACCAATCCAGAAGATAAAGAAACTCCTGGATCAGTACCCCCAGCGGCATGATTTGTTAAAACATGGATGACTTTGTGACTCGACAGATTTAAGGTGTATCAGTCACCATTACTACATGGAGTCTTCGGTGGGCTGGGATCAAGCCCACGACCTCTTGGACATGAGCCCAGTGCCCTACCAACCGGGCTATCACGAGCCTTTAATAGTTGTTTTGCAATGTCTATCCTTTCGTAAAATTGTACATAGTAATCGTCGTCGTAAAATGTATAGTATAATGACATTTAAGAAATATCGCCTATGCACGGATGACCAGATGATCCATGATTTGTCTTATAACATTGCCATTGAAAACGTCTTTCCCCATCTTACTGCATTATAAACAGTTCTTTATTTAATTTCTTTCTTGTTTTCTTGAAGATAGCACAATGTTTAACTCATGAGCCCTGTGGTGGCACAGGGGATAGAGCGTTCGCTTTCCAATGAGGTGAACCGGGTTCTATTCCCAGCGATGGCTGGTCGAAACTAATTCCACACCTGGCTCGCACCGACCACAGTGCTGACGTAAAAATATCCTCAGTGGTAGACGGATCATGGGTTAGAGTTCCTTTGCCGTCTTGCTAATCGTGTGAGGTTTTTGTGGTTTTCCACTCCATGTAAAGTAAATGTGAGTTAGTTCCATCAAAAAATTCCTCCACGAAGGCAAATTTCTCCCAATACCTTATCCAGGAGTTCCCTTGTCTTCCGGTTTGGGTTCAAAATTACAAAGATATTAGTTTTACAACTATAAATTTTTAAACGCCAGTTTGCTTAGTATACCTGTGTTGAGTGTCACACCTTAAAAAATTTGAGATCAAATTACGGTAAAAAATACTAACACCTGAGAGCCGTTAATATTAGTTATACTAACTTAGTTATGCTTACTACCATGCGTAACTTCAGACATTACTTGATATTTAAGCGTTTTATTACAATAATTGAAGAGAACCGAATTATTGGTCAATAATTATTGGAAGAGAACTAAAGTATAGATAAAACGCATTTTCTTATTTTTAATTAGTTAATAAGTTTAAAACTTGTTAAAAATTGGAATAAACCTTAAACAAATGAAACTTAATGACAAACCATAGCAAATAAACCATGAAATAAAGCTCCAGCAAAAAATTTAATTAACACATTAACATTAAATAAGTTATTGTTAAACTAGGAATGTAATAAGGGAAATTAAGTTAATAAGAGAAAATGTAATCAAGTTCACTCGAACTTTCAAAACCAAAAAACTAGAAACAAAACATAAATACAATGACATAGAAGGAAAAAAGTTATTAAGAGAAAAACAAATTTGCAATGAGTAATTTGAAAGATTGGTTGATTCGAAGACAATTATTGGCATTAAGCATCAATCATTTTCTATTTTAGATTTAAATATGCGTGTCAAAGTTCACTTAGAGCTTTAAGGTCACATTTGATAGTCAGGAAAAATTAATAATTTGAAACAAAAACTTACAGAATGTAAAACTAGTTATGATAAGAACTGATCTACCAAAGGAAAATTTATTTATATTTCTTTTTATCATAAGTTAAAGGAAAGTTCGTTGTGAATGCACAGCTATTATTATTAAGTAAAAGACGCACAATTCAAAACATGTAGTTTAAGCAATTATATTTTACACTAAGTAAATACACAAATCTGACATATTTTTTAACAAATAATAATAATAATACTTTGAAATAAATAATAAAGTTTAATCGAAGGAAACATATACTTTTCACGTGCAATTCATTTCATTAACATTTGCATTTTTATTAAATCAATTAATGTAAAATCATTTTGTAAATAATTTTGGAGCCTGTTGAACCTTAATATCGTTCAAGTTTGATGTAACATTAATGTGATACTAAGTTGAACCATATTATCGTATTACTTAAACTTGCTTAAACGATTGGTTCAAATCAAACAAAAGCGTGTTTTGATTTTAAAACTTATTAAGCTTGCAGTAAGTTTGCACTGTATAATGATTTTAATTTAAGAAACAAAAAAAACATTATGGTCAAAAAATATTTTGCTAAAAAATATCTACTATAATTTCAGAAAACATTTAGATGATACTACGCTTCAACTTGAACAAAAACATACTTCATACTAAATATTTTAAGGTTGCATTAACTTTTCACCTTAAATTCATGATACGGTTCATATTATAGTATTATGGTGCATATATTTTATGAGGGTGTAGTAAAATGGTTTACTATTTCTCAGAAAAAACTGTTCAATTTTGAATTGTATGTATTATGAAACAAGTACACAATACTATGATTTGACTTGAGCATAAACACGATTCCAACATTCTTCCATTACAACAAGTTCCATTCAATTTTCTGATTTATGATAAATATATTATAGTTCAACTTAGTTCCTGTTTTTTTCTGAGATCGTAATGAAAAGGTTTTTCAACTCTCTTAGAAAACAATTACACGATACTATGCTTCAACTTCAACGCAAATATGGGTCCACTAAACTCGTTGTTGAAGCTGTAGTAAATTCTTACAGCATAATGTTTCAAGATAAAAAATATTACGGTTCAACTTTTAGCCAATTTTTAGTTGCAAAACCGTTTACTACACTATAAAAAAAATTTAAAAAAAGTTAAAGTAAAGAAAGATTACAAGTAGCAGTTACTCGACTTGAACGGAAGCATTGTTTGATTTAGCATTATTTTAGAGAAGTTACTGAAATGTCACACTATATTATCACTTAAGATACAAATACTATTATGAGTCAACGTTGAACCAATTTTTCTGAGAGTGTAGTAAAGCCTTTCACTGTACTATCTAAAAGCGATTATATTTTACTATAGTCCAGAAATATGCTTAGATTTAACACCTTATTGACCCACTCTTTAAAAATATTTGATGAAGAAATTAATTTTCATATTATTATTTTATATTATATTATAACCGGCGTTGAACGGCCTACCCAGTTTCGAGTTTACAACTACGAATGTTCAACTCCGTAGCCTCGTCATTGTGAACTCAACCCTTTTTGCGTAGTTATTATGATGTTAAGTATGGTAATAAAGTTAAATTTTATATGTTGAAGTATATGATACAACAGACATAATTAACGATGCAATTCATTACGAATACATAAATTCTAAATTTAAACATGAGCATCGTTAAAAACCATCAATACAGCCCAAAAGGAAATTTCAAATCTTTACTGATATTGTAAAGATTGCCAAATTGGCGACAAAGCATCTCACCCAGCAAAAGATCACCCGTGACAGACATTTCCTAATTAAACGAATGAGGCAATACTTTCGCCAATCAAAACTAATTAGAGACGATCTGGGGAAACAGGTAATGCCATGGTAAGGCTCTAAATCCTGCTCTAGAGGGGTGGACATGAAAAAGAAAAGAAGACCTGCGACCACATTCTCGGCATTCCACATCCTCACTTGCACATTTCACAGCTGTGCCTCTTCTCAGTGAACCCAGATTACTTTGGACTTGATACAGAAAACGCACCTCTCCATGTTCCCGTGGAACGAAATATAATGTCCTCCCTCCCCTAACTCTGATCGAAACAGACAATTTATTACCTCGGGCAACTGTCAAGGAGATCTGTTAATCCATGTTTTACAACCGAATATCGCCGCCTTTCTTTTCGATAATCGTAAGAGTGTTATTCCATACCCCATAAGTTTTCAACCTCTTACCTAACACTTCTATAAACTGTTGTTATTATAATTGTTAAAAAAATAGATTGTTTCAATTATTCGTTATTATACAACTGTTTTTTGTTTAGTTTTTTTTTTTTATCCCCTTGACGTAGATGGGACACCGGTGTCCTTTTTATTTATTTATTTTTTTCTGTCTCTCCAATCGCAAGCTAAAATATATTTTGGTATTTTTTAATTATAAAAGGCAGTCTAATAGTTACTAAAAAAAATCTGTTAGATTATCGGAATAATATTTGTAGTACAATGTAACATCAAAAAAAAGTAGCTCGGAAAATATTTTTTTACATTTATGAATTGATTTTATAAATTAATGAAATTTCAATTTTAATTGCATGAAATTCAATGATGTTTCTCTTAAATCTAAATAATTGCAAATAGGGGAAAACGTGAAAAAATATTGTTTGGTAATGTGCCGTGTTTGGAATATTTTATCTTTAACTTAGAAAAGGATACCGGTGTCTATCATACTGTATTTCCTAACCATTATTTATTAAAATATAATATATTATTTTTGACCTAATACAATATAATGAAAAAATATGAAAAATATGTTTAATAAAAATTTGAGTCAAAAGGTTAACTACGACAAATGTTTTTTACTAGTTCATTTAGTTACTTTTCCCTAAATTTAATTGAAATAATTTTTTATCATAGATATTGTATTGCTAAAAAAGAAGAAAATGGTTATTAATATCATCATTTACAACCAAAATACACTATCTTTTTTTATAATAATGATTATTCATGAAATCTTAACATGCAATGATTGCATGTTTTATTAACTGTTGTTACTTCTAACGAAATCACTAACTAATCAGTATTATGCTAATGTTTTCTGTTTAGTTTACTCTGACTACAATTATATTTTTAAACCAATTCGTTTATTAAGTTTGAAGTTTAATTATGATATTTTTTATTATAAATGTTTATCGATATTTCACTGCTGATAAAAAGAGAAACAAACGAATAAGAACGTTATCATTTACAGCCGAATATCGTCTCCTTTGTTTATGATAATCGTAATATGGATAAAGAAATTGTATGGTTATTATCTCAGTCACTGCTTTTGCCTAAAAATTCCATAAACTGTTGTTGTTCCTGATAAATTATTGACTAATATTTTAATTATTATGTGTTATAATATTGTTTTTTGCTTGGTTTGTTTTGACTATAATTAACTTGTTTAACCAATTTGTTGATTTGCTTTTCACTGCATTTAATCTTTTTGTAAATTAAATAAATTTTCTGAATTTAATCTGAAAATTCAAATTAAAAGCATTTAATCTAATTCTACTTCTTGTGTAAGATATTTATATTTTACAGATAAAAATAAGTAACTGTAATAACATTTTTATTTAGAACCGAACATCACCGCCTTTGTTTTTGATAATTAATGGTGATATAGAAATCGTAAAATTGCTATTGTGCTTATTCTTGTTAATTGCTTATGCTTATTATTGTTAATTGTT
This sequence comes from Parasteatoda tepidariorum, assembly GCF_043381705.1. Taxonomy (NCBI): domain Eukaryota; kingdom Metazoa; phylum Arthropoda; class Arachnida; order Araneae; family Theridiidae; genus Parasteatoda; species Parasteatoda tepidariorum. The sequence continues at coordinate 103,578,313 of NC_092204.1, read as the reverse complement.
ATTATTGTTAACTGCTTGTTCTTCAAACAGTTTTTATTTATTGTTGTTTCTAAAGATATCTATTGATTATCATTTTAATTATTTTGCATTATATAATTTTTTGTTTGCTTTGTTTTATTGCAATAAATTTTAAAAAAATATTTGTATAACTGCTTTTTACTAAATTTAATTGGGTCATTTTTTAATAAATACTACAAATAGTATTTATTTAGTATTATTAAATACATTTTACTTTTTAAAAAAAGGAATAAATAAATAGGGATATTATTCACCTCCTTTGTTTTTGATAATCGTTGAAGAAGTACAGAATCTAAATTTTAATAAGATTGTTATTTCAGTAAAGATTATTTGGTGAGATAGCTATTTCTAACATGCTTCATAGTTTCAACAAAAAAAAACATTTCTAATGAAATCTTTATAATGATGTTATAATTATTTTGTATTTTTTTTACTAATTTAATTACAATAAAATAATAATTTTTTTTCAAAATTGCTATTTCTGTTATTGATTAAATTTTAGAATGTTGAAAACAAAGAGGAATTGTTTTTTATTATACATATTAACAGATATTTTTATACTGTTAAAAAAAGGAGAAACAAATCAATAACAATATATAACATCATTTTCAAGCAAATTTAAGGAATTATAGATATTAATAACCATGATGAAAGTGCAGAAATCGCAACTTTATTTCGCTGCTGGTTTATTAATTATTTGTAAATTCTTGTTTTTTCTAAAGAAATCTATTGAATAATATTTAAATTATTTTGATTTTATTTTAAGCACTAAATGTTCTGAAAGGAATCAACACTCTAGAACTAGCATATTTTTAGTGAATGTCTTAAGTTCTATAATTTATCGAGAGAGAAAGCGAATAATTCCTTTAACTTCGTTATCTGCAGACTGGTTTCAATATTTAACTTTCACAATTCTCCGTTTTTTTTTCTCATTTGTTTAGTAACACAATCAATCTGACTTAAAAAAATAAGGAAAAGTAAACTATCTAGATAAACTACATAAGAGGCTTACAGAAAATAATATTTTTCTTTTTCTTAGATTGTCATACGAATTTGTGTTCTTTTAGAAAACTCGGTTAAACGTTCAACCATCATACCGGTAAGCAACCTTGAAATATTATGCTACCTCAATATTGTGCTAATGTAAACCGGGTTTTCATTTCGTTAAACTGTAGTTTGTATATTACGTAATATAATGATTTTCAACTTAGTATCATATTACGGTTTTCTCAAATTTATCGACGTTCTTTATATGCTAAAAAACTGCGTTTAAACTTTCTGGTTCAATTTTTAATTTTAAAAACTCGCATTTTATTATTTTGTAAATAATCAAAAGTAGGTGATGCTGAAAGTCCCCGCATCTAAATCTTAAAATGGATTCAGCAATTGAACTGAGATGCTGAAATTTTAACCAAGCGGAAACAGAACACACAAATAATATAATCACATCCGTTAATATCTGTTTTAAATTCTGGAAGAATATTATCTAATTTCCTATTTTTAGTGAAACGACAGCCTTAATAAGTCAACATAACTATTATTTCCTTTTCCAGATTTTTCTGATTACGAATATAATGTGTTTAATTTTCTCAGATAATCATTTTAGAAAGAAAAAAAAAAGAACAAAAACCATTGAATATTATGCACAGATCCTGAATAGAGCCGGAAGCGTTGGTTTGTATGAGGAAATCAAAGAAACAGAACGTTTAAATAATTCGGTCGGCTTGGGGGTTCCTACAAAAGGAGGGGAGAAAAAATAAGTTGAGGAACTGTCATATTCGATACCTTGAATGACAGGCCAATTTCCTACGTGTACCACAGTTATTACCTTCTGACAACGTCACATCGCCAGCCAGAAGTCAGAGCCCCTCCTTCCACTAATGAAGCCCCCGTGTATTCAGCCGCTATTGGAGCAGGTGGCAGTCGCAGGGCAGGTTGTTTGTACCTGGGATAGGTTTGGCGTAACGCTTGGCTTGACTGCATTCATTCTTCAGTTTCGTGCTTAAATTTAGAAATCACTGTGAGAAGAAAACAAAGCTTAATATGCCAGAGTTTTCGATGCATGCGAAATAAAAATGTTCTTTTTGATCATAGTTCGCCAAGCTGGTGATATATTGCTTCGTGCTTTATTGAATGGTATTACTCCATTTAAGTTTTGCTGTTTGTGATTTGCCTTTCATAAAATTTATTCTAGAATAAAACTTGATCTCAACCAACCGAACAATAAACATTAAATATCCAGTTGAATAAAAATAGGGAATTTATTTATGATATACAATTGCCCACATTTCTGCTTCATTGAATTTATGTCAATCTTTTTTATTCATTTATTTTATTTTTATCTATAATGCCTTCACTGATTTTAAAGAAAGGTTCACCAAAACAATCTACTATTCTTTTGATGCTTAAAAATAACAAAAGCTCACATTATTCCTTAATTATGCTCCTCTCTTTTTTTCTCAATGTTCTAGAATATGATAAGGTTGACTTTTAAAACGTTCCTTCTTAGTTTTAGAAAAAATTAAAGATGAATATGCTTCTATTAATTTATTTAATTTTATTCATTTATTTAATTTTATTCATTTATTTAATTTTATTCATTTATTTAATTTTATTCATTTATTTATTTACATTTTGTTAAATATTTTACGTCTGAATTTAAAAATCTCATTCCTTTATAAGCTTTGTGAATAGCACAGATTATCAGTAGTTTGTCAAACCCGAGGGATTCGTGAAATCGAATAATTTAGGGATTAATCGCCAAGAAATGTATTCAACTAAAGGAGTAATTTTAACTCAAAGGGGAAAAAATTAGCATTACACTGCACATGTAGCTGATACAAATTTACCAATTATCATTACAAATTATTATTACATTACACATGTAGCTGATATAACCATATAAATTATCATTACACTACGCATGTAGCTGATATGTTCATTAGAAATTATTGTATTGCTGTAACATAATTTTGCTTCTTCATAATTCTCGTCATCAAATAATCGTATCGCTTCATAACTAAAAATATTATTAAAAAAATAATTTTATATCTTACATTGTTTTTTTTTCCTTTTTTTCTGAAAAACATATCAATTCTGTTACATATTTAGTTCATGGATCTTTTTAAATGAGTTTCAAATTCTTACTATTCGGAATTACGATAAAAATTACGTAACGTGTCTTATTTTAAATGTTTGTAATTTTTTTTTTATTTGCATTTCCAAATTCCACTATATTTTCCTATAGAGTTTTAAAAGAAAATTAGAAGAGCTATTTTTATAAATTTCGGATGTATACAATTATTAAAATTTAAATTATTATATATTGTGATGATTGCAAATAGAAATTATATATTTACCTACCAGAATCTCAATAAATTTAATTTAACGGCTCATTTAAAAAAAAATACTACTCAATAATAATAAATTACGATATTATGAATTCCCTTTCTGTAATTTGTAAAAAAAATTTAAGCAATATTTTAGTTCTTTTTTTAAAAAAAAAAGAAATATTGAAAACTATAAAACAATGATTTTTAAAAAAATAAATAAATTAATAAAGTAATTTAGTGTCAATTGTGTTTTTCATTCCAATTTTTTTACCATAAAATGCTCTTAATTGAAATTCATATACATTATTTGTTCGGGGGGGATATAAAATAATTATGACCTTTTAAGATCTAAATAATCAAAATTTGTAATTTCGTAAATATTGTAAAATTTTGACGTTTATTCTTTTTTTCCCCATTGAACTGAGTTTAGATAGAAACACACTATGCAAATTGTTTTATTCTATTAATTGAATTAATCGAATAATTGTTTAGTCCATATAAGGACACCGCATTAATCAAGTGAAACTTAAATATCAGTGAAATTCACAATGCAAGTGATTTTTTATCCATTCATTTTTATTAAAAGACCAAATGGGAAAAAATGACCTAATATCAATCATTTCATGCATAAAATGTTTTATGCGTCACTCTTAACTTAACTAAATGCTAAAAATCACAAATGCCATTTTTGTTCCATTTACACAAAATTCAGATGGAAGTGATGGTCTGTCTGTGCATTCTCATTGAACAGATAAATCACATGGTATGATCCAGTTTTCTCACATGAAAATCTAACTTCTTTGGTTATCAAAAGCATAAAGTTATATTGGTACTGCTCTACTATGATTGTACTCATCGCTAATACTTATTTATCTTCCTTAGGATTGTCTGCTATTATTATATAATTCCAATAATTCCAAATAATTATAATATTACAAATATAAGATTTAAAATTAAAATCTGTGTCGCTTTATTATAAAGTAATCCTATAATATGACCTGATTACTCAATCTTTATGAAAACAATATTTAAATCGGTATTTGAATATATAAACTGTTTTACAAATAAAGCGTAAAAAAGTTATGTTTACTTTTATAATAAGCTTTGTGGTATCTGCTAAATCTTTTCAACATATGCGATTAAAATAGTGAACACAAAATTACAAAATATTGTTTGAAACAACTTTTTACACTAATACTAAATAACAAAATCTTAATGAAAAACATTCAATCTTAATGAAAAAAACATTCTTAAATGAAAAACATTCAACGAGTTCTTATAGTTACCAGACATTAAATATAACACTGTAACTTTTTTGTAGAAGTTGCTACGTTAACTGAGCTAATGGTTAAGTTAAAATTTTATTCTAATAGAATCGGGAACTAAATCTGAGAAACCAAATCTGAATCAATATAATAAATTGTTTGATCTTTCAATTGAATACTTTTTTACTAAGATGTAACAGTTTTTTTACGGTTAAGAATCAAAAAATTATTATAACAATTGTGATGGGCTGGTGAGCGAAGCTAGCATTGAGTAAAGTCTCTCAGCAGCTCATCTAAAAACAATATGTTATTGATGTAAATTTAATTTTAATTGTGAAGCATATGTCATCTGCTTCGAATTTTTTTTAAATATTAGGTTAACATTTTAGCAGTTTTTAATTGGTTCATAAGTCCTAAAGAATTAAATAAACTAATGTAATATTTTTAAAGAAACAAGTAAATGAATCGATTAAATAATTGATTCATTAAATTTTAGTCAAATATTCCTTCTTGAAACATGACACATAGAATCAGGAAATTTCAAAAAGTATTTATCATTCTAACAAGCTAGCATCGGTTGATGCCTTGCCAGTAACGTTGAATCATAGTAGCAATGACAGAAACCATAATATCATGCAAATTCCTTTTCAACCTTAAGAAGCTATAAAATTGGATCATATTTTGATCCAATTTTGAATCGTGTATTCAAATTCAAGAATCATACCGTTCAACTTGGAAATTATGAAAACTATTTACAAATTCAAATGTTATGGTTTAGCACAGGCCAAACGACTTATACTGATGTGTTCTAAATGTGTGGATTGTTAATATTTCTTTCTTTTTTCTTTTCTTTTTTTTATTTTTATTTTGCTTGGGTATATTTGAGTCTCATCTATAATAGAAGTGAATACAACATAATATTAAAAGCTAAGATACCAAGCTTGATAAATTCAGCTGCAGAAGCAGGGATTGTGGGCGGGGCGACTCTTGTCAAACTCATCAGAATAGACAATCAAACGAAAATGACCACCTGTCGACGAATGAGAAAGAGTAGAAAATGTACGTCAAAATATTACTTCACACACCCTTATTTTTTTTGTAATTTTTTTATAGATATCTTCTAAACCATTAAGCATTCACTAAAAATCGAAATTGGCGTTAACATGTATTCCTCTTGTTGTAGTTGTTCACGATTAATGCTGTCAAACCGCCTCGAGCATTAAATGTATTACTTTTTATGTTTAGTTGCTTCATTATGAATACTTATTATTATTTTACTTGCTTTTGCAGCTCACGTGACTAATTTTTGCTTGAGAGTAACTATGTAATCAAATGAAAATGGTTTCAACAATGTAACTGAAAAATACTTGTCTTTTTACTATATTTTAATAACCCATGTGAGACGGTAAATTTCATAGAGTAATAATTAGGCTCAGTATTCTGTTAAATAGTGAGAAAATTAATGAATTTCCCCATGTTTAGTGCAATTAAAACTAATTAAAATTAGTCTACACTGTAAAAAATTCTGGATAAAATTACGGTATATTGTACTGGTACTTTTGTGCGTTGTCCGTAATATCCGGGTAAGGATTTTAGGGTAGTTATTTCCGGATTTTAGGGTAATTATTACTGTAAAAATTAGGGTATATCTGATTTTTTTTGTTACGGTAAAAGTGGACTTTACGGTGAACAGAACCGGTACCCTGAGTGCCGAAACTTTTTATCGTAATTTAATCCGGAATTTTTTACAGTGTAACGTAAGACGCCTATTGAATTATGTGAAATAGTTAAAAATGTTTGGAAATAAATTTGATTCATAAAAATTCCTTGAAATTTTTTAAATATTTTTTCAATATCTTTGTAAAAAGTCGTCGTTTTTTTTTAAATATTTAAACAATATTTCGATTTCCTTCGTAAAAGGATTATTTAACTGATTAAATGATTTTGCCAAACATATGAACTTTGACGTCTATGATATGTTGAATTTGTTTAAAAAAAACATCATAATAATTTACGCATTAATTTAATGCCGCTAGTGCTACTCCCGCCAAATAGCACTAGTGTAACTATTCTGGTCCATCGCTTAACTTTTTTTTATGTTAAGAATATGGATTAAAAATTAAATAGAAAACATCAATCAATTTTTTGTATGTGACAGTTGAATTGAATTCCTGCACGGAAAAAAATGTGTTTGAAATTACTGTATTCTATAGTAATTACATTTTTGATGAAAAAAACAACAACATAATTTTGTTAATGAAACCCAAAATACATGGTTTTTAAACCATTCAATTAATAGTAATTTTTTCGCTCATATAGTAACGGTTTAGCCAAAATTCCGTTCTTCAAAATTATAGCTCTTATTACTATACAATTAAAAAATACAAAAAAATACGAAATTCAAAAGTAAATTTTACCGAGTAAATAGTATTTTTGCCATGCTCTAAGGAATCATGATAAAATTACCAAATTTTAACTTATATTATTATAAAATCATATTTTATTTTTCATGCATATTTTAATGTAGAAATATCATATTTTAATGTTTTATTGTATTGTTACCACCAAAATGACTAGCAAAGCGCTTCAGTAAGTACCTAATTTTTGGAAGTTGGTATAGAACCAGAAACACGGTAAATTTTACTATATTCTGGTAGCTTTGTTCATATTTTTTTTTATCTCGGTGTAGAAATTTTTTTTAAGCATTAGTACAAATGGCACTAACAACTTCTCTTTTACAATTCCTAATTCCATTCACAGTTCTTTTCAAAGTTTTGAACGTTGGGAGAGTTAGAGTATTAGAATTATTGAAGTTTGTTAGCTTCTTTTATTGTTGTTAGAAGCATCAACTGAAAAAATCCTGATATTGAATGAAATCTTTCTTCTTCGCTATCTTGGGAGAGAACAACAACAACAAAAAATAAAATAAAAAAAAACTGCTGAATAATTGTTTCTTTTCTACTTGTTATTATGAATCAGAAGTTTTATTGCGCCCTGAAAGCTATATAACAGACAAAACTATCCCCAAAACGATTTCTCATTTATTACAGAATTATATTTCAAGATGAGATAAGTTATTGTATTTAAATTAGCCATCTTAACGTGATAGACATAAGGTCGTGTTTAATGGCCAATTTCGAGGTAAATTTTTAAGAAATATGAACCAATTTTTCTAAGAAAAAAATGTTTTTTTTCAAACATTCATTTTTCTAGAATATTTTAATATATTTTTACTGGAAATGTTTACTTTTGAAATTGCGTTTTGAAGTCAATAATTTTTAATAAAAAAACGAGAGATTATTCTAAATGCAAATAAAAAACTAATGGAGAAAGATTTACGAAAAAAATATCCTTGAAAAGAGCATCAAAACAAGAAAAATAAATGAAATTAATCATCCTACTCTTTGTATGTAATTGTTTCGAGATTGTGAATCATTTATCAGAAAAAAATAACTATAAGACAATAATGACAACATAATGGCAGTTGTTAAAATCTTTATTATTATTGAAAATAATCATATAAATACAAAAAGTAACTGGAAATTTGTTATTTCAATGTATAGTTTAATTCATTTATAAAATTTCTATAATGAGAAAGAAAGACAATAATAAAATTGTGTTGCACATAGGAAACAGTGGATTTATGAAAGTGTAACTAATATAATTATAAAAGTGTATAATTAATAAAATATAAAAAAAAGTTTTTTACTTTTTAATAGTAAAAGTAAAGACAATATTGGAAATAGTATTATTGTTCAGTGGAAAATTTAATTTTCGGATGTGTAACTAGTAAATTGTATTGTCTAAAAAATATTGTATAAATTATAATTAGCTCAAAAACAACAGGCAAAATTTTATTTATGAACATTTTATTAATTAAGAAACTGAAGTTAAATAGTAATAAAATTAGACAAAATGGTTATATAATCGAATCAAAACTTTAAATAACGCTCTTGTTATTTATAATATTTTGATACTTGTAACATTCATTGTAGTTGCTGGTATTAACCGGAATTATTATTAATATTTTCAAATAAAAAACTAAAATTCTGCTTTTAGCTAAATCTGTGCTAAATTATTAAAAATATCTATTAAATATATTAACTAAATCTCTGCTCTGAGATCCAAACTAATTCAGTTTGAATGACGAAATAACTAGCATATTTGGATAATAATTGTTACAACTTCCGCTCTAAAAGTAAATAAATAATAAAACAGAGAATATCAATAAACACAAAATAGTTTTATTAAAAGAAAAGTTTATTTTTATAGTCTTTAAAAGTGACTTTGTACATTTTGAAATTCAAGTTATCCATTAAATTAAAATTCAATTATTTTAAAAGTAATATCTATTTATAAATATTTATTAAATATATTATCTAAATCACTGCTCTGAGATGCAAACTAATTCAGTTGGAATGACGAAATAACTAGCATATTTGGATAATAATTGTTACAACTTCCGCTCTAAAAATAAATAAATAATAAAACAGAGAACATCCATAAACACAAAGTTGTTTTAGTAAAAGACCATATTATTTTTAATGGCTCTTAAAAGTGACTTTCAACACTTCAAAATTCATGTTATTCATTAAATTAAAATTCAGTTAATTATAACTTATATAAATATTAACTTTCAGTTTCTTCTTTCTAGTTTTAGAATTCGAGAATCTCAGACATAGTTCAGTCTCTGTAATATGTACTGCAATAAATACCTGTTATAAGTAACTCTTTAAAAAAAATGTGAATTAAAAAAATGCCAAAACAAGCTCAATTTTATATGTAAACATTCTTTACAATAAATAATGTTTTATAGTTTAGCATGAATAAGTGCATCATACTACACATTTGAAAACATTTTAATTATTTAATATGTGTTTCTTTAAAAAATATTTGAGGAAAAAATATAAGTGACAAACATCTTAAAACTTTAAGTTTTAAACTTTTGACCTTTGGGGAAGCTTTTCATCTATTTAATGTAAAACACAGCACTCCAACAGAAAATGTAGTAATTCATATTCTGTTCCTATTGATCTGAATATAGATTTAAAAATTTTAAATTTTCCGAATATGAGAGTAAAAATAATTTAAATATTGCATCATAATACAATGACTGAATAGTTCTATTACAAAACGCCTACACCGTGAAAATATTCTGGATCAAATAACGTTAATAAGTATCGGCACTCAAGGTGCCGGTACTTTTAACGTAAAATTTATTTTTGTCGGAACTTCTTACGGAAAAAAATGCCATACCGTAGTTTTTACAGTAATAATTACAATGAAATCACTGAATCATTCTCATTAAATAACTATTACTGTAAAGATTACGGTAAAAATGAATTTTACGGTAAAATAAATTTTAAAATGATGTACCCAAAGTGCCGATACTTTATACCATAATTTGGTCTGTAATTTTTTACAGTGAACGACACTGTTTTTATAAAATTTGCTTTTAAAAAATTATGTTTTTGAAATTATGTTTTAATGAAATTTAATTTAAATAATTTCACTGTTTCTAATTTTTTATTTAACTTAATTCAAAATGTACTTATCATTAAATATGCTTATCAACGAATACAAAATATTTAAAAACATGTTCTTCAATTATACTTTGAAAAGAAGTACTTTTAGTATCAAAAAATTTAAAATCTCGGTTATTATAATGCATAAAAAATAATTTATTTGAATAGGAAAGCTTTTTTTAAGTAATAAAATATAAAATATAATTTAGTTTAAAAAAAATTTTATATCATTATTTTTAAGTATTTTTTAAATTTTATATCTTTAAATTGAATTTTAATTTACGAATTTGTTTTTTAATATTAATTTAAAATTGAAAAGTATTATTTTAAAAGGTTTTTATACAGCACATATATGCAGGCACAGTTTTATTCACTGTTATTGTTCATGTTGTATAATAGTATTTTAAATCTTAGTCAACACTTTAATTATCAAAATTTCATTTCAAACTTCAGTTTTGTCTTTTAATAATGCGAAGTTGAATTCATAATGGATAATATGGATTTACTATAAATACCAAAGACATAGTTAAGTTTATTTTTTTTTTCCCTTTACATATTGAAGAAAACGAAAGCAAATTTGTAAGACTGAAGTATATAACAAAAATTAACAAATAAATAAATATTCATTCTAGTTTTTACCTTTTTTTCTAGTTTTCCTGTATTTTAATCTGAAAATAATTTTTATCAGCATTTCATAATTCAAAAACTTGTATTTAATTACTTTTATTGTATTTAATACTTTTATTGTATTTTATTGTATTGCACATAGTTGCAGCCATGTTTGGTTTTGAGGTAAACTAAGTACATATTTGAGTACAGAGCTGTAACAATCGTGGAAGCAATTATTTAAAAATCACGAAGCAAAAATTGTTAGAAAGAGTTAGTACGGATATACTACTAAAATGTGCTTTTTTTAAAACGATATATTTTTGTGACGAAGCCATAAATTGATGCTAATGCCCATGAAAATATGCGGTGGAAGTAAATAAACAAACAAAACAATGATTAAATAAATAAGTAAAAAATAATTAAATAAATAAGTAAAGTTAATACAGTGAAAAAGTAAATAACAAATGTGATTATATGCACGTACACCTCAACACCAAAAATGGCGGCAACTATGCAGAAAAATTCTTCACAGTGTTTGAAAAATAATTTTTTTTTCATTTATTATTAAACGAATCGTTGCTACTATGTTTGGAAAATAAGAATCAATTATTTAATGATAAGAAAAATCAATAGTATTTTCGATATCTGAAAAATGAAAACAAATAAACAAATTTTATAAAATTAAAGAATAAAAGCGTATCTGCCTAAAAACACATTCATTAAAACTCTAACTAAGTATAATTTCGATGAAGAAAAGGAAGAAACAAGACTATATTTTTGAATATTTTTTTATGTTAATTTTAATTATTAAAACATTAGTATAATAATTTTAGTTGATTTAGAAAAATTTAAATTCAAGACAATATATTTTTAATATTTTCAATATAAGATTTAAATTGTCTGGGTAGGATTCTTTAAGTATTATAATGTCCCTTACGGTTTTGTCTGATAGATTTCTATTGTTGTTTTTTAAACTAAGCAAACTAGCATTTACCTTAACTGATCTACAATCTTTATTTGGCAAATATTAAAGACCTCATACATAGTTTGCAAATGAATTCGATTTGATTTTATGTGAATCAAAAAATCAAGCTTCTTTTATTTCCATATAATTCGTTTTGAATTACTTTTAAAAATGCATACTGTTCGATAAAAATTATTAACTTAAGCATTTGGTAAAATACCACAATTAATACGGCGATTTCATATTTAAAAAAAATTTAAACCAAGTCAAGGCAAAATTTATTACGTTTTATACGTATTTCTCAATTAAGCCGTCATAGGGATTTCTGTTAAAAGGCCGCAGAGCATAAGATAGCATAAGATATAATTGATCCTGTATAAAAATAATTTTATTGCATTGTTATATTTCTAAACAATGCCAAATAATGTACACTTTAGTATGATTTGTATTAAATAGTAATAATTAATCATACATTGTAAAAAATTCTGTAGCAAATCATGGTAGAAAATACCTTAACTCAGGATTCCGGTATATTTTATCGTAAAATCCATTTTTACCAGAACATGTTACGGAACAAAAAATCTGATATACTGTAATGTTTACAATAATAATTTCCGTAAAATCATTGAATCACTCTGGTTTAAATACTATAACTGTCAAAATTATGGTTTAATATTTTACGGTAAAAACTAATTTTACGTTAAAAGGGATTTTACAGATGTTGCACCCAAAGTGTCGGTACTTTATGCCATAATTTGATCTGGATTTTTTAGCAATGCACAAAGTTAAATTCAAAAATAGTGCACTATTAATATCACTGAACATTTATCGATAATACGTGTGATATAAGAGATAAATATTTCCGTAAAGCTCATTTTGTTTTCGTTTTATGCTAATGCATTAATTGGTGAGGAATGCAATTATAAGATAATGCAGTTTTGCATTGTTATCGTTATCTTTTTTATTCATAAATATAAATAATGGTTTCTTTGTTTTCGTTATTTAATACTAGTATATCTTGAAAGTATTTATTACAGAATGTTGTTTAAAGTATTTTAGTTACATATAAAAAAGTAGCATTACAAGGAGTTGAAATTCAATGCAAATATAGATATTTATAGTTTAATGTAATTTAAGTACAACTGCATTCATGGTTTAAATGCAAAGTATGTAGTTTAATACAGTTTAAATACTAAATTGAATACTATAACAGTAGTTTCTTTGTTTTTGTTATTTAATACTAGTATATCTTGAAAATGCTTAATATAGAATGCCATTTAAGGTATATTAGTTAACTGTAAAAGAGTTGCATTACAAGGAGTTGAAATTCAATGCAATTAACTATATTTATAGTTAAATGTAATTTAACTACAATTTCATTAATTAACACTTTTAAAATGCTTATTCTTATGAAATGTTTGCTCCAGTTTAAATTATTTTTTTAAATTTTTTAAAGTTTTTTTGCTAACGTGAATTAATTTATTACCTACATTTATTTTTTTAATAGATGATTTTTTAAATAATCACGGAAAAGAATTCCTGAAAACTGTAGCGACATTTCTTTATTATTTGTACTTAAATTTTAGCACTAAAGCTAAATATGCTAAAAATATTTGCATTATAAATATTTTATGCTAAAAAAATAGAACTATAATAGATAAAATAATGTTTAAAATTCTTATTTATTTAATTAAAAATACATTAAACTGTTTTTATATTTACCAACTTATAATGTTAAAACTTTCTTAAATTTTGAAGACCAAGCATATCCTTTTTTAATTATTTTAAATATTTACTAAATAAATAACATTTAAATTAATGCATTGTTTTCTACATCATCAATTCACTGATTTTTATGTAATTAAATGCAAGTCTTATAACAAAATTCATGTGTTAAGAGATTAAATTTCTTGCATTTTCCCTTTTCTCCCATTGTTTATATTTAGAAATAACTCTAACAAAAACTAATTAATATTGCATCAATTATTTTTTTTACAGAATTAAAGTTTATAATTTATACCAGTTAACCAATTTTTTATGGTTTTAAAAAGTTCAAATAATTTCTTTTGAACAATTCGTTTCTAAATTAATTAAAACTCAAAAGTAAATACAGTTTTGTTTCCAAGTACGTATCAAATATTAATAAAATCAATAGTATTTACGCAATTACACATAATTTGATAGGTTTTAATTTATCTTCTGGATAACTTAATTAAGGAAATTCCTAGATTTCAAACTTTTATAATGGATCAAAATCTGTGCACATAAAACTAACTTAATTGTTTTAATTGTTTATAATAAAAGTAAATAATGATAAAAATAAATATTTTATAAGATCTAATTAAGAAAAAAAAGCTAGCGAATAAAAAAACAGTTAGAGAACGAAGTTTATTTTAGCTACAATTATATTATACGCATCTATTATTTCTTCTGACATTTTTAGAAAAGAAATGAGGTGTTGAAAGAATAATTATATCAATTGTTAAATGTGTATTCATCTGTTGTTGTATGCATTATTTAATCAACAATTAAATTAATGTTGTTCATTTTCACCATTCATTAAATATTAGCAATTGTAAAAGGAAGGTTCCTTTTTAAGTATTCATGATTCACCAAAAGGATATTTGAGAACAGCTTCGTGGAAATAGTTTTTCCTTTATTACTTTTTAACAGCATTAACAATTTAATTAACAAAAACATATAACAATTCTCATTTGCGGAATTGTTTGAAAGGGGTGAATAGGTTTAGAAGTTTTGCTTTTAGTTTTTTTAATCTCTTTCTTTGTCTCCTTTAATCGAATTATTCAGCTTGAAACATTTGAGTTATTTTAATTTGACTAATATCCTTTTTACAATTAAAAAAATAATTAAGAAATCATGAATTTATAAATTGATCAAAAATAATTTTATTGAATAATTTTTAACTAATTTTTCATCAGAGCAAAGATTTTCTTTAAAAAAAAAGTTTAATTGATTCAAGACACCACAATACTTTTTATTTTATTTATAACCGTCGTTGAACAGCCGACGCAATTTTTTGGGTTTACGGCTACTAATGTTCAGCTCTGTAGCCTTGTATTTTTGAATCCCATCCAGAAGACAATGGAACTCCTGGATCAAGTATTGGGAGAAATTTGCCTTCACGGAGGTCATTTTTAAGGAGCTAATCCAAATTTGCGTTACATGGGGAGAAAAACCACATAAACCTTCTACGGTTAGCCTAACTGCAAGAGGACTCTAGCTAGAGGACCACTGAGGATATTTTATGTCAGCATTGGAGTCGATGCGAGCCGGGTGCGGAATTCGTATCTGCCTGCCATGGCAGGGATTCATACCTGGTTTATCTCATTGGAAGACGAACCCCTGATGCTACAGCACAATACTTGTCAAGAAATAAGTTCGAATGTAGATGTTTAATAAAAAAATCTTTTGACAAGGCTTTTTTTATACTTAAAAATTAACTTTCAGGCGTAATAGAAGAATAAATTTTCAACGAAAGTACATAGTAATGGTAAAATGCACTTCATACGCTTCATTATTGCATTAAACATATTTTCAATTCTAAAATAAAGTATAAAAATAGCTATAAATTTTAAAGCGAATAAATAATCATAAGTATTGTATAATTAAAAGCTTTCTTTTTTGACCTTTCAAAGTTGCATTATGAAATTAGATGTATAAAAACAGATGTTTAAGATGTAATTAAAAGTACATACATTTGGAACTGTTTTCGAATTTTTCAAAAGCAAATAATGTGGACAACGCGTAGAATATTAATTAAAACTAATATATTTATTAACAATTTGTCTTCATGTAGGTGTTTTGCATGTTTCCATAAGTAATAAAAAATGAGTTTCTAAAAATGAAATTGAGCGATTTAAGTCAAAATATAATTTTGGAATGTTATATTTTAATGGTAAATATGCTTGATTTACTTAAAACAGAACTTTTATGTGAATGTGATTCTAAAAATAAGTATTAATTATAAAATTATTACGATTAGGAATAACTAAATTCTTTTTCTTTATTCTATAATCAAAATATTGTTCCAAAATCGGATGTTTAACAATTCAAATCATAAATGTTAATTTTTGCACCTTTCATACTTTTCTGAAATTAACTCATTTCTTTAAAAAATGAATAAAATAAACTTATGAAACATTAAAATTTAAAAAAAAACAATTAATTTTAAGAGCTAATTGCTGATTACATGCAGGAAGAGTGGAATAAGATTGGGTACACTGTTAGAAATTTATTGGGGGAAATGATTAAATAACAATTTATTTAATTGTTATTTTACCGTATTCAAACAAAGCAGACAAATAACCATAAATAAGATGGTATTCAAACTGTTAACTGCGAGAAAAACCGTTTATTAACTGTTTTCACCTAATACGGTTAAACACCTAGAATTATATCACACAAACTAGGCCTACCTGAAGAAGTCACTTAATTCCTGGCAAATGGGTACATATTATAGCTGAGAGGTCTGTCAATCTCGTGACCGACAGTACGGAGGTTCGAGTCCCAGCATTGACACCAACAATATTTCCTTCATTCCCTTATAAAGAACTTCTAGCTAATTCTTCCCACTTTTTGATCCTGGCCTGTTCGAATACAATACTCTTATTTAAGCATAAATGGTTAAATAATAGAAAAAACATCATAAAGCTGATAAACTATCTCCAATGTCCAGTTAAATTTATTTTTTTTGCAGTTTTTAAACCATGCTAGTTGTAAATAGTTAAAAACTCATGTAGTTTTGTATTCATAGTTCTTTAACCATACTTGTTGTAAACGGTTTCACCACCGTAAAGGTAAAAAAACATTCTTTAATGTAACCATTACGGTTATTTGGATGGACAGACTGCTGACGGTTATTTTACCATAACTTTGAATTGATCTTTACTTATAAAGAAGAAGGACCTACCATGTTGGCGTGTTGTTATTTAATTCACGGAGTCTATGTGAATATATTTTCCTTGAAATATTATTGCATATAACAAGAGTTTTTAGCGAAAGAAATGTGCTTATTCTTAGAAAAATTGCTAAAACTGCGTTTCAGAAAAGCAATTTAATTCCAAAATTCATTAGTTATAAAAAAATTTCAAAAACTCTCTGAAATATTTCATTATTTTACATGATATGGGGCTTTTTGCGAAATTTCTAGCTTAACTGAAAATGAATTGTAACTTTTTTTTTACTTGTTGTAAACGGTTCTACCACAGTAAAGATAAAAAAATGTTCTTTACCGTTAACGTTATGGTTAATTAGATGGACAGACTGCTGTTCATCTAATTAACCACAAAATTAACGGTGAAGAACATTATGTAATTAAATGCAAGTCT
>NC_092204.1:103542901-103561116 GCF_043381705.1 Parasteatoda tepidariorum | reverse complement strand
AATAAAATATATATATAAATTTTGCGATAGATAAAACAAACATATTTTTGGAATATCACAAATATTTTTTGCTGCAAAATTAATTCATTTTAGTTGTTTTCTTATTGTATATATTTTTTTTGGGGGGGGGGCATTTTTCTTAAAATAAATCAATCTTTTGTTTAAACGTAGTTAAAGATAAAAATAAAATTAGAAAATATCAAATTTATATCACATATCATAAAATATACAGTAATATAATTTTTAATCACAAATGCTTGCTTACCACAGGAAAAAGTGTAGAATCCATGAAAAATTTATTTAACTAGTCGATCTTTTTTCTGTATTTTAAGATGAACATATTTTAGCTTGACAAGTTTGTCATATTTTTAAAAACCGAAATTTTTTAAACTTTCAATTCAATTTTCTGTCTAAAAGATGAATATTCATAATCAACTGATCTGCAAAATGTAATAAAAATTTCTTTTTTCCTGATAGTAAAAGATTTCTAAAATGATTTTTTAAATTTTGGGAAAAGCTTAATTTTTTAATAATTTTAGAACTTCACAGCATTTTTTTAGAGATTACCCCTGATAATATATGTAATAACTGCGATAAAAATGACTTTGTTTCAAAAAGTAAGGTTTTCAGAAATTATAGCATAAATAAAATGTATTTATAAATAAATTATTAATTTGGTAAATGAAAAATTTTTTACACACGTTCAGCATAAACTCATCATCGGTTTTTTTTCCTACGATACTTAATGTAACAGTCTTTCGTAAATTTTTCTTCCTAAATTATTTTTTACTGTAATAATTTAGTTTCATTTCTTAAGAGGCATTAATTAAAATCAAGGATAGCTCTTCTCATTGCTGTTCCGACTTTTGACAATTTTGGGAATTCGAGATGTTCCCGTGACATTAAATGTGTTCAACGATTGCAAACATTAAATTTTATCACCTATCTGTATTTTAAAAGGTCTGCTCCCTTCACTATTTTGTTTGATATAACAAAAATTATATATATATAAACATACTTTAAATTTCTAGTTGTAGTTGTCGTCCCTTCATTATCTAGCATCAGCTAAGTCTGATCTATGAGTATGATTAATTCGTAGTCATCAAGTCCAATTATTAGATAAAGAATAACTAAAAAACTTGAAATGCTTTGGATTGTGTGTATTTCAAAAATTTGTTTAGCAAAATATTTTAAAAATTGTGTGTTATGAATATGTTGTATTACACGTACATTTTAGATATTAATGTAATAAGTTAGAACAAATAATAGCTAAATACAATTAGGTAAGCTTCGTGAGTATTTTTAATAGCTTTAAAACAGATGTTATTTCTTAATTAATAAAATACCAAAACCTTCTTTTACAAAACATTTAATTTCTTAAAATATTCTAGTTTTTTCTAAATAAACAACTGTAAAATTCATAATTTAAACAACATTATTTAAAATATTTCATGTTTGAGCTTACAATAACTTAAATTTATTATATGAAAATTTTCACAATTAATAGTAACTTTATTTTAAAAGGAAATTTTAACTTAAAAAACTTTTAAAAAAACTTAAAAGCTTTAAAAAAACATAATCTTATTTATTTAACTTTTAACTTTTTAATTTTGTCAAAAAGAATTTTAAAATTTTTAACTGCTTTGAAAGTCGAACTGACTGTGACTTAACTTTCAATTTGAATAATTATAAAATTAATTTAAAAGCAAACTGCTATGACAAATTTTTGTCATTAAACAGCAAGTTACAAAGTATGGTTGTTAAATTTTGCATGTTACTGCAAAATAATTTTGTAATGTATCTGTTTTGTAACTGTGACAAATTATTGTTATTAAATATTGCATATTACTGCAAAATAATTTTATATCGTATCTGTTTTGTAACTGTAACTGCCAAACTTCTTTCCTACTTAGACTAATTTAATTTGATTTTCACATTGATAACAAATGTGATTATTTAACAGTATTATTATTCTAAGATAACCCTAAAAATTACCATTTAGAATTTATGCAACAAATTTATTAAGTATTAAAAGTAGCAAAATACTTAACTGCTTTTTTATCTAAAATCTATAATTAATTTAATTAACTAATGATAAAAACAATGTATTCATAAACCAGAGAATGCATTCATGAACAGTGAAGTTACAAATTGATACACATTGCTTTCAGCATTTTATAATACAGTCTTTCACTAAATATCCCTTTTCAATTATATTTATTTTATCTTCATTTTACAATAAAATAATCATAAAATGATTTGATTTTATAAGTTTTAATATCGATTGTAAAATAAAATGAACCATAAAAAATTGATATCATACCATTAATATCATGCCATTTAATTAAACCAAGACAAAATAATTTTAAATGTTTGAATAATGATACTGTAAGTGTTGACTCAAAATTTTAAGTCAATGTTAATTAGTGACTCAATGTTACAGAATTATTTAATTTCTTATTGTTGGGATTTCACATAGAGGAAATTTTTCAAAAGGATTGTTTTAAAACTTTAATTGATTATTATTAAAAGGAAAATAATTGGTTAACTTCCAAATTATTGATTTTTAGAAAAATTTTTTTAATCATTTTATTACTTGATTATTTGTTCAAATCAGGAGAGTCTTAAATTGTTAAAAAAAATTAATTGTTAAATTGTTAAATCTCTTACTGTTGGGTTTGTGATTTTATGTATTTGAAATAATTTATTTTCAGAACAGTAAAATTTTATATTCTGAAAGTAAATATATCAGTCACATTGTTACAAAATGTTGGAACATGTTAAACGAAAATATTTTTTACATTTGCTGCAATTTAAAACTATTATAGGTGATATATTATGCAGTATGCTCGATAATATAGCACGTGATATATTATCATGCTTCTTATTGCTTGATATTATCGTTCAAACATGAATCAGTTTAACACCTTATAAGGTGTCAGAAGATTTGCACAATATTATGGTACAAGGCACCTATATTGTGATTTAAAATATAACCAATTTTTATGAGAATGTAGAATATGTTAATTGATAGATTTCTAATTTACGCGATTTGCTTACCAACGTCGATTATTTTCTTTTCTTTTTTTCTCTTTTTTTTAGGAAAAAAAAGTATAACTGTTTTCTATGCTTACAAAACATAATACCAATAATAAACTCTGTATGATAGATAAATTCTATTATCTAATTATAATTATTAATAGAAAACTATAAGAAATACTCAAAGTAGTAAAAGCACACTACACTGCAAAATATTGGGATCAAATTACTGTGTAAAGTACCGATACTTCGGAGTACATCGTCCGTAAAATCCAAATTTAGCATGATATATTATACCGTAATTTTTACAGTAATATTTATTTAATTAGAGTGATTCAGGGATTTAACTGTAATTATTACAGCAAAAATTACAGTATATCAGGTTTTAATTCCATAACATGTTTTGGTAAAAATGAATTTGACCGTAAAAAGTACCTCCCCCCTGAGTGTCAGTACTTTTTACCGTAATTTGAATCCAGATTATTTTTACAGTGTATGTGATAGATAAGTTCAATTATAAATTTTCGGTTATAATTAATAGAAAGATGTAAGAACTGCTCATAAACTTCAAAGTTTTGATGAAACTAATGAAAAAAAAATCTTAACATTAAAAGAAAGTATTTTATACTTACCTTTATTCATCTTCTTGTTCAATTAGGTTAGGCGACATTTCTATCAGAGACGGTCCTCAATAAAAAGAAACATGGAGTAAAATGTAACATAACAGAATGTATGCATAGACTTACTTCTATTATGTGCATAAGTCTACCAATCATTCGTCTATGGTGTATAAGTAAGCGACAGCTGCATTTCACATCACCTACGACTACCTAATTTATGTTTTAAAATATAAGCTTAAAAATTGATTACGTATTTTTGATACTTTAACAAATTGAATACTCTCAATGCACGCAACTTAATTTAGAAAAATAATTTTAAAAAACCAATTGTGGTGGAAAGACTATTACTTTATATTATTACATTATTACTATTTATTAGTAGTTAAAATTTATAATAACAATTTTTGCTGATTTAAAATTCATTTTACTTAGATAAAATGAATGAATTTTAAGTTTATTTATTTAATTATCATCAATAAAAGCAGTGGTTACTAGTGCTCAATACCTTAACAAAAAATAATTTTAAAAAATTAAATTTCGAGAAAATACGCATACCTGAGTTTCAGAGATTAGAGCCCCCATAGAAATAACTATAGCATTCAAAGCTCAATTCAAAGAAATGAATTTAAAATAGAACTTATTTCAGTATATTACGAATTCGTCCATCATGTTTTTCGAGATTTCTTAAAAAATTTCTTAATATTAATCTCTTAAAAAATTTCTTAATATTGATTTCTTTAAATTCTCTTAATATTGATATCTTAAAACTTTTTGCATATAAATCATTAATTTCTCTATCATAAATCATTTTTCATTTTTGATGAAGTGTAATAAAAATTTGAAGTATAGAGAACATTCCTTTGATACGCATATCAAGTAATTATCCAAGTATACTACGCATACTAAGCAGTATACGTACGTATATTAAGTAATTATTTATACGCATAATAAGTAATTAAGTAATTAGCAGTACCAAATATTGCTACCCAAAATATTTTCGGAGCTCAGGGGAGGTAATTACTTAAACAGATGTTAATTTATAAAAGAAAATTAGTTTAGTTCAAATCTTCATTCGTTCAACAAATCTTATGTTCCAGAAACCTGTCCGAAACATAAAAAAAATATCTCACATAAAAATGCTTTTTATAAAGTACTAAAGGGTATATAATTCCTTAAATATTTGCAAAACGTTATTTAATAATTTCTAAATAACAATGCTTTAATAATATTCCTAGTAGTTATTTCCATCAAATCGAAGTAGCAATTACAACAGCTTCTATAATATATCCAATTTAATCATAACAGCTTAGAATCCATTTCCTAACCACCATAACTTTATGGTTTTTAAGACAGTTTATAAAGTGTTAAATTTAATCTCAAAATTTTCTTCTTGGATTAATTTAGGATAAGTATAGCTTTTGTCTCTCGCAGATATATGTGCTATGAATTTGATCAGTCACTTGTCAACTTGTAAAACTCAAAATTGTATCAACTTTTTGCACAGCAATTCAATTTTAAAAACCATGTAGTCCTGCATACGGTTGTATGGTAAATCCAATTCCTGAACATTGAATGCATTGTTCAGTACAATGATTACTCGGTGAGAAAAAAATCCTACGTTACTTAGGCAAAACAATTCTTTCAAAAAATGTATTGGTCATGATAGACATAGTTTACGAAACTACTCGTATATTTCCCAAATAATCTTCTTTAAGAACTAATAAATAAGTATGATTCAAAATTTCGCAACTTTTCGTATCCATACTTTCATTATACCATTCTCATTTATATTTTATACTTTTAAAATTTGCATTTGTCGTCCAATTCCTATGTCCACAAAAATTCCGATTCTTAAACAAAGAATCCAGAGGTATTAAATAAGACTCGGAAAAAAGGTCATATATTTCCTCTCCAAAATATTTTCTTAAGCAGTTCTATTTGAATACCAGCATAGTTTACATTTCTTGCAAATATTTTTGCATGATAAATCTACATTAAGCTCAAATAAATTAGCATTAAAATATTGCAACTTTTCGTAATCTACATCAAATCCAAAATAATTGTCACTTGTTGCAAATATTTGTACAATAACTCCAATTGCTAGTTAAAGTACTTATCGGCCCAACGTGAGGCACACATTTTTTTCTCGGGAATAATTTCTTCTAAATTTTCTTGTTGAAAAATATCTTGCAACATCATGTTCTCAGAAGCGTCGAACTACTGATCAGATGCCGACAAACAACATAAACTCAAAAGTGACACTGGATTAAATCAGGCGGATGATCATTGTTTCCACAACAATCAAATTGGAGAAGGCTTTTCTTGGACAAAAATGCGTATAATTAGTACTGACTTACTTGCGCTTCCATACATGAAACCGAACAACAAAGATTGATATTCCTTTTATGAGAAATTAAATAAATTTAGAATTCTCACATCATATGCAACAAGTTCTATAAAATGTCTCCAGAAGAAGAAGAAAAAAAAACTCTCATGACGAACTAAAGCTTCTTACCAAGCTTATCAGAGACCGACTTATGCTTCTTAAAAACGAGAACTGCCATACTTTTTCATTATTATATTCTCAACCTATACATTTTTCTTGTTCTTTCTTTTTTGACTGGACTCTTGTTGTTCAATCGCCGCTTCAGCCTTCAACAAAACGGGGGGTTGCCCCGTTGTTGATGAAGTGTCGGACGACCCCACCTACGTTATATGTCTTTTTGGATAGGAGTCACGATTTTGGAATCCCTCCCCTGCGTCCGTCTGCTGTTTCTTCTTTTCTTCATTTCCTAGATTCTTCTTTATTTTATTCCTTCCTTTATTGTCAATCAATCTGCTGAGATAGGTTGTCTGTTTTTTTTGCTTCCGACATACGTTGCGAAAACCCTGAATGCCCGGGCAGAAAGCAAAGTTTGAGAAATGGAGGAGATCTCTTGTCATCCACTCTGTGATAACGTCTTTCGTGTCCCTTTATCTTACTTGAATAGCTTCTGCTGTCTTTGGACTTCTCATTCGATTACATCAGAGAGAACCAATATTTGTTCCATTCGAAGAAAGAGTTCTCTTCTTCTTTTACGAACAGCCTTCTTAATGACCCTTTGTGACTATTCGTAATGTTGTAGTCGTTTGCTGTGGACACTTCATAAAGTGACAAATCGCACTTAATTGAAATAAAGAACGCTTTAACTATTAAAACATTTGAAACACAGTATAATATATATTCTCTTTCATATTTCCATTTAATACATTATATGACTGTTTACAAACGGTGTCTTCTTTTTTCGGAAGTCTTTTTTAATGACCTGTTGTGACTATTCGTAATGTAGTAAATGTTCGAGTCTTTGCTGTGGACACTTCATAAAGTAACATATCATACTCAATTAAAATAAAGAACATTTTCAGACATTTGAAACACAATAGAATACAAGTTTCATGTTTCCATTTCTGACATTTTATGACTGTTTACAAATGTTGTCTTCTTTTTTCGGACGTTCTTCGTAGTGACTTTTGCGACAATTCGAAATGTTGTTAATATTTAGGCCTTCCTGTGGACAAGTCAAGTCATAAAATAACATATTACACGTGATTGAAATAAAGAACGTCTTAAAGAACACAATAAAATCCATTTCATATTTATGTTTAGGATATTTTATGGCTGCTTATAATCATTGTCATCAATAACTGGTGAATTTTACTGTGTTTATGTTGTTTGCAAACTTTCTTTAATCTGTTAGAAATTTAAGAGCATACTCAACTAAAAGAAAGTTTAAATACAGTAACAATAATATAGTCCTAAGTTGATTCCACGATATTAAAGTTCTACTTGAACATAAGCATAGTTCAGTTTAGCACTTTAAAAAGGTTTCAGCAAATTAACGGTGCTTTAAGGTTCAAAGTACCGGTATTATGGTTCATCGTTGAACCAATTTACCCATAACTATCTTGCAAACGAATTTTTTATTACAAACCGTTTTTTAAAGCCATCAGAGAATAGTTAACGATATTTAGCAATCAATAATCAGCTTTTAAGTAATTTCAATAATACTGTTACTTTTAATAACTGCAATTTATTTTTTTAAGTCAAAGAGTAGATCATAAATGTTTTTTTAACCAAATATTTGGTATTCCTATTAAAATTGTGTTCAATAAGTGCTTTTTCAAAATATGGAAATAAATTTTATAGCAATCATTTTCCAATCGTATATATTGTGAAATTAAATGCTGGAAAAAACACTTATATTTATTCTTTTTAGTATTATATGCTCTCTGTAGCTTTATATCCTTCAATTCTCATTGTTACAATAAATGCTTCAGATATAGATCTAAACGCTATATACGAAAGAGTTATACGACATCTATAGTATTACTCTAGAACATGTAGATGATATTGTTAGATATGCTGCATTTTCCTTTTAAACTTATTTTAAGAAACTTATAACCAAATAAGAATACCAAATATTGAAAAAGAAATTATGGTCATTTATCTAAACATTATTTGTCTTAAATTATTATCTGACACATTACCTATTTTACTTATAATTATATATTTTTATTTTGATCATCGACATTGTATATGCTAAGGAATTCATTCAAACATTTATGAGCAGAATTAGATATTTAGATAACTAGTTTAAAAATATTTGCAAAAAATAATACAGCTTTATGAACTGCTTTACCTGTTATTCTATTAAAATTCTTTTAGATGCTATTTTTTCGAAAAATATGATAAAATATATGTATTTATTTGCTAAAATATCTGCATTTAATATTTGCTTTGTGATATCCAGTTAGCATAAATTTAAAATGAATTTTCCCTGTAATATCTTTCAGCATATTCTATCTGTTTAACATGTTGTTTAACTTGTATGATTTCAATTTCAATATTTTGGCAAAATATAGCATA
Organism: Parasteatoda tepidariorum; assembly: GCF_043381705.1. Taxonomy (NCBI): domain Eukaryota; kingdom Metazoa; phylum Arthropoda; class Arachnida; order Araneae; family Theridiidae; genus Parasteatoda; species Parasteatoda tepidariorum. The sequence goes on along the minus strand of NC_092204.1, from coordinate 103,552,551 downwards.
TTAAAATGACTATGCAGTTCTATAAAAAGAATATTTTTCTATGAACCGAAAATCTCAAAATCAATAAACAATAATTGCTTGGATATGGGACTAATGTAGGTTTAAAAAACTGCATTCCATAATTTAGGTTTCATATATGTTTAATTTCTAATTTTTAGACTTTTTTTTTACTTCTTATCATAGATTAACTGATTATCTTTATGAATTCTGTACGAATTTCCCTTTAAAATTATAATCCCAACCATAATTTCAAATTGCTTTTGATCTCTATTAATTTTATATTTCTAGAGTAATTATTCTTTCTAAAGTAGAATAATGTTTACAATTATAGGGGGGGGGGGAACGCATGCTTTATAGCACTAAGCATCAGAAATGTTTCTTTAGAATTTTAACAATCCGTTTCACTTCCATTCATATAGATGGCAGCACAAGTATCGAAAAGGCTTCTTTAAAAAGTTGTAAAAAATTAATCTCGCTGCAGATTCTCACTCCCACAGACACAATTTTTCTCAACCAAGCCGAAACAATTATTGTAATTCGTAATTAAGCATAAATTACTAAAAACTATTCTAAAAATCAGTCTGGTAATTAATTACTTTACATCCTTAAAACCGTATTTTTTATGCATTGCGATCGCCATGGTGATAATATAAAAAGCTAATTTATCAATGTCATATTAAAAGTTAGAGTTTGTTAATTAAATAAAAATCTTGTGGCTATTACTTGATTATTTTTGCAATCATAATTGTACATTTTTAATAACAAAACAAACTAAGTTTACAAAGAAATAAAATATATAAAAAAGAAGAAAATCCAAATGCCTCTCTCGCAAAACGCATTCACAAATTTTTCTTCCTCTTGCTGTAAGATCAAAAAAAAAGTAACAAATTAAATTGCAAAACACAATTAATGTAAAATGATTAAAAAATACTCGTGCATGTGTGTTATAGGTCCTATTGTTAACTGTATTACAAAATCATAACATTATTATGTTTGCATTCAATACACTAAAAATGTAAAATGCAAACAAATATAATACTATTTTAACTAAATTTAACTAAAGTTGAAATTAAATATTGCAAGATTGAACTTATTTAAAATAATTTATCAATGCTATATCCCAATAAAAAAAAATTATATTGATTCACTTTCTCTTAAAAAAAGCATACACTGTAAAAAATTAAATAACGGTTAAAAGTACCAGTACTCAGGATGCCAGTCTTTTTACCGTAAAATCCATTTTTACATCCTATTTAAACAAAAGGTCATATATACCGCAATTTTGTAATTTTATTTTATTTTGTAATGTAATTTAATTTTTACAGTAATAATTACCGTGAAATCATAATAATAAAATCATTATTACTGTTAAAATTACGGTGTAGTATTTTACGATAAAGTGGATTTTACGGATGATGCACGCAAAGTGCCGGTACAGTAGTTTTTTTATAGTGTACTTTTCCCTAAAAATTCCAATTTTTTCACGCTCTATTAACATTAAAACTAATGGCAACTATCAATTGTCAGCAACACATGTAAAGTAATCTGATTATTCGATGAAAGTTTGTTCTATATCCATTCATATCAAATTTTTATAGCAAAAGTACATTTAAATTAAATAAAACTGTGAATATTATAATGAAGTTCCCTTTTTACAGAATTCGAAGCGTAAATTTTCATTGCGATATATTCAAAATGAGGTTTACTTTATTTTTAGTTTTTTTTTCCAAGTATTCAAATGAAGGTTTACTTTACAATAAATGTTAAATATATTAGATTCGTATTGTAAAATGTTTAAATTAAAGTTCACTTATAAAACAATCTGAAACGCGAAATTTATGCTGACAACTACAATTCTCATACTCTCTGAAAAATTAGTTCAACTTTGAAACATAATATTATTACCTTGCATTGTCAATACAGAATTTTGGCACCTGTTGAAACACGATATCGATACCTACAGAAACATAATATCGGGACCCATTGAAGCATAATATCGATACCTTGCATTTTGGAAACATATTGGTACCGTTGTAATGCACAATATCGTACAAATTGAATCACGTTTCCGTTCAAGTTGAATCGTGCAATCAAGTTTAAGAAGTATTATGATTGTTCAACTAAATAGCATGTCAAAGTTTCAGACTATTTTGACGAGAAAAACACTCAAAAGAACATCAGTGTAGGGTATACCGGGCAGTGGCACTTGACCTTTAAAAAAACATCAGAGTAGGGTATACCGGGTAATGGCACTTGACCTTAAAAAATCATTGCCCGGTATACCCTACACTGATGTTCTTTTAAGGTCAAGGACCACTGCCCGGCATACATTTACCCGATACTCCAAACACTGATGTTTCTTCTAATCTATCGTCAGTAAGTATTAAAATATCGAATAAATGTAATTATATCCACGAATAAATTAATATCAAATCGGATGTAATAAATATTTCGGACATTCACCAAAGCGACTATGTGATTATCAACATTCACCGGTGAAAGTCAACAACCACCGATTTCGGTCATTCACAGTAACATGCACATCATTTACATAATAACCTCATCAGGACGTTTATTTCATACTTGGCCTAAATAGCATCCGGCAATATATATAATGCCTAGGCATTATATATATTGCCTAGGCAAAGTATGTAATACTTCTCATATTTCATACTTTACTTAAAAGCGTCAGGCATTATATATATAATGCCGGCATTTCATATACTTTGCCGGTCACATAATCATTACGACACAGCATAGTAATTTTACCAAAATTTTGTTTCCACGTGATTATGAATCCTAAATTAAAGTCTCTATTCACAATCAGATTTTTAATAAGCTTAATAGTCACACTGCTTTAGTTACGTTTCTTGACAACTATTTAGGTTAGATAACAAAGGTATTTTTTGAAATACCGAATTAAATCATTTTAATTTCGACTTTATGAAGCTATCAGAAAAAAAAATTATTGCTTATGAATGGTTATTTTGGTATAAAGTACATGCAATTCTAGTGCAAAAAGTAATATTAAATTTAGTAAAAGTTAATGTTAAAAGGATTAGCGTTTAGTATAAATGATACACAGTGTGAAATGTGCTTCTAAATTTTAAAATAGCATCATGCTAATAAAACGTTAATTTAAACTTAAATGCATAAAAAAAATTTTATTGAAGTCATTCCAAGTTTTAAAAAAATAAAATCTACTGAAATAAAATATATAATCTAATATCTTTGTATTCTACTTGCCATTTCACCATGAATTCTTTCTAAGAAAAGATTATTATGAATCCCAAATTTAAAATACTTAAATCACTTTCAGAATTTAAATAAGTTTGATAGCTACACTTTTTAATTAAGTTTCTTGGCTACTGTTTAAGTTAGCTAACAAATGTCTCGCGTGAAATTTAGCATTAAATCAACTTAACCTCTACCTCATAAGAATAGGAAGAAACAAAATCTCGCTCAGAATTTACTGATATTGAATTAACATCGTGCTTCGACTATTGATGATAACCACTCTTTACCTGCATGACATTATTTTATTTTATTTTACATGATACAAAGTACCATTTTAATCTCTATTTTAAATACATTTTATCTGTATTAGATTATAAAAATATTTCTGATACTCTTTATTTTTTAAATGAAATTTAATACACGCAGTTAAAAATCTTGGAATGTGTCATTTTATTTCATTTTACATGATGCAAACTACCATTTTAATCTCTATTTTAAATACAGTTTAACTGAATTAGATTATAAAAATATTTCTGCTACTCTTTGTTTTTTAAATAAAATTTAATACACGCAGTTAGAAATATTGGATTGTGTAGAATTGTAATGCATTAAAATTTGCTACGACCTTAATATGGTGCTACGATGAACCATATTATAGTTCTTCTAAAACTTGAGTACTCAATGCTATGGTTCAATTTTAAACGATACATTTGGTTTTACTTAATACCTTATAAAGTTGTAGCAAATTTTGGAAGAACACTGCAAAGAAAATCCGGATCAAATTATTGTAAATAATAACGGCACTCAGGGTGCCGGTACTTTTTACCGAAATATATAACGAAACAAAAAAATCTGATATACTACAATTTTTACAGTAATAACTACCTTAAAATCTCTGACTCACTCTAATCAAATAAATATTATTGTAAAAATTACAGTATTTAATCCATTTTATCGTTATAGTGGATTTTAAGGTAAAATGGATTTTGCCGATGATGAATAAATCCATAGCGCCGGTACTTAATTTGGTCCGGAATTTTTAACAGTGTATTATGGTTCAAATTGAATTTATTCTTTTATCTACAATAAAAAGTATATAAAATTGTAGTTTAAAGAAATTTTTATTAATTATTCGATAAAAAGCACCGCTTTTAAGAAATTACAGATATTGAAATTACAGCAATCAAGTGTGCTTTAATTTTCAAGAAACGGCTGCAACGACCTTTATTAAATATTTTAATGCATATATCACGATGCATTGTAGCAAGTAAATGTTATAATAAGTATATAACAATGGATACACTTATAGCAACATTTGTAATAATTCTTTGTATCATATGAGCATAGGTGCTAAATGCCGTACATCTTTGTTTTGTGTGTGTGTTGTTGGTTTAATGAATTGATTTAGTGGTTAATTTCATTTTTAATGACAAAAGAACTGAGGATGTTCTTAAAGCGCGAAACGGAAATTCGATTACGTTCAAAAAGTAATGAAATAAGAAGGTTTTGTAAACTAAGTGCACTATCAAATGAGAAGAGATAGAATTTTTTCAAAAAAATGCAACACAACGCAAAAAAATTTAAGATGCTCATCGGACAGTGAAACCCGTATTTATTTAAATAAGATATACACCTAACGATTTTTTATGAAACAAATTATACCACTAAATAAATATGAAAGGCTTATTGTTAATTATCTTAAAAAATTTTGAAATTTACAATTTATGTAAAACTGATTATATGGTAAGAAAGTAACTTACCACAAAATCTACTCATATTGAATCTTCAATAATTTAAAACAAGTTTTGAATAGAATATTGAAAAGAATTCTTAGTTTTATTGGATTATTTTAAACCGTGTTTAACACAGTATAGTAATATTTAAATTTTAATCGAAACATCGTAACGTCAACATTTAACTTTTTCCAAAAGATTGATTTAAATTAAGAAATAAAATTTTATATTGGATATATATATATATATATATATTTTGTGGATTTTGTGTGAGTCGATGACAAGATCGTTTCATAATTTTGTTTTCCGTCTTTTAAATAAAACTTTTTTAAAAGTATTTTTTTGTAATAATTTTTTTCCTCCCCTTTTCATTAATCTTTATTATAAATTTTCACGTGTTTTCTCTATATTTTTAACTTATTTTATGANAAAGGAAAAAAGAGGAGAAAAACGAAGAAAATTAATAAGTTTTATTTTGAATAACATTTGAATTCGCTACTCACTTTATAGATTTCGTTTTGTTTTTCTTTGCAATTTGCTTTCTGTTTTTTTTTTTTTAATGATATAATTTTTACTTAATGTGTTCGATTTTGTTTAAATTTTTTTAGTGCTCCTCACATTGTATTGAAATATTTTGCCTCGGCTATATTGATACAATATTAGAAAACACTCCTTTTAACGGATATAATCGTGCGAGTTGATGAAGAGATTATATCTTTTCATTTTTTTAAATTTTTTTATTTGTGTTTTCCAGTTTTTTAATATGTTTTTTTTTCTTAAATTTTAAATATTTTTTTAAAAATATTTTATTTAAATAACCTTTTTGATTAAGCTTTATTATTTTCCATGTCTCCTTTATTTTTTTTTTTTTTTTTTTGTTATTTATATGTGAACTAAATTTTATGGCATTATTTTAAATTGCGTCACATTACTTAGCAACATTATATTTATAATTACTTCACAACATTTACATTTTACATATTTTAATTCTTTTTATAAATTCTATTTTTATTTTGGTTAAGGAATTATTTTTAAAACTGCATCTTAATTTCTTTTTTAACTTGAATGTTGATTGATAATTGATAATATGATAGTTGACGGTTAATATGATAATTTATAACCTTTTTTTTGATATTATAGCGCATTTAAGCGGTCATTTAGTAAAAAAGAAATTTAACTCGGAATTATTTTGATAGCGAATATACATTATACGGTGAATATTAAAATCTAATGTAACCCCTAATGACCTTAGCAGTTACAGTTAAAATTTGCCATATATCACGTACGAACATTAAAAGTTTAAAAGCATGACGTATTTTTTCAAAAATTATTAAAATGCTCTTAAGTTCATAAATCAAAACTTTTTTTGAATTGAATTAATTAATGTGAATAAACCTCCACAGAAAGAAGTTCTTAAGACTTTTTCGAACTTTAAGGTCTTTAAAACAGGAATTATTTCGTGAAAAAGTAATTTATCCCAGAATTTACTCATATTTGTGTTGCGTCTTCTTTAATGTTTCAAACTATTCAAAATTAATTTTTACTGTGTTATTTTAAAATTATTCTTTACTAAATAACGAAACATTTAAGATTCATTTCAAATACACAAAAGGAAGAAAAAATAATTAAAATAAATCTGAAGCTCCAAGTTATTACTTTTTTATAAATAAAATAAAACACTTATAAGCATCAGAAGATGTTCACTTGTAAATTTTGCTGTTATTTCTTGATAGTAATCACAATAATTATGGACAAATTCTCTTTTACGTTTGGATCCCTTAATGTTAATTTTATCTTTTTGCGTGTTTCACCTATAGAGTTGAAGTACTGGGTTAGTACATAGACTTGAACTACTATCTCAACTCTATGATTTTACCATATCTCTAGAACTGTTTAAGCAAATTGAAAACGTTTTGCACACAATTACAAACTTCTTTAGATTCATATATTCGTAAGATAATTGCATAAAGAAATATAAATTTTAGAAAATTTTTATTGCTTTTTACTATTTTATATAATAATACTCAGAAGAAATTTGGATCATAAGATATACAATTTTTTACATCATTTTGAAGAATATAATTACATGACATTTCTAAATACAAAATTTTATATCAAAATTTAGCAGGAATGATAATTAAACACAAAAATTTCTCAGGAACTATTCGATCGATTTTGCTCAAATTTTGTATTGTGTTATGTAAAATTACATTATTTGAAATTATGTAAAAAAAATTATACCTTGCAATTGAACATTTTTTCCGACTATTATTAAATAAAATACAGTTATTACTGAAATTTATTTATTTATTTTTGCATGAAACTATCTTGGATAAACGAATTTTATAATTGTAAGCAAAAAATTTTTTAATTCGCGTAAAAAGTTCTCGAGATATGATGAAATACGCAAAAATTAACATTAAAGGGTCCAAATTTTGGACCGTTCTCTTGACCGAACTTAGGGTCCCATACTTTCCAGATTGCGGCTAGCATCTATATTTTAAGATAAAGAAATCCGAATCTGTTAAAAAAAAAAAAGGTATGTTTGTTCAGGGAAAGTACGTTTCTGTGTCTGATTTTGCAACTTGAAATATCGTCAGCACTATTTAATTTGTATTTTTGAGGTCAACCACTCGAGTCATTAAGTCCTAGAACGATAAAATCGAATCATTAGTTCGAAAATTATTTAGGGTGGTCCATTTTTCGTTTTTGCGTACTGTACATTAGTAATTTGAAACTTAAAGTGTAGAAACAAATAAGTTCAGATAAACCAGCAATAGTTAGTTCCAAGCTTCAAATCCTGAAAAGTTTTTTTTTTTTTTTTTTAATGTTTTAAATGATCCATTGAGGTGAAGTTCAAATTATGGGTTTCTCCCGTGATATAGCCTTCTCTTTAAAAGCTGTTTTTCCAAGGCTCTGCAGTCGCAGGAAATGATACTTTTTTTGCGAATAATATGCTATTTTCATAACTGTTGTGAGTTTACAACTCTTGACTGTAAGGTCAGGTTTAGTCAATCATTAGCCAGCCCCCCCCCCTATGCTTTTACTAAAAAAGGCACAAAACGTCAATATGGTGAAAGTCACAGTTCGCAGAAAATGAAAAAGTTTCTGTGGTATAATTTTTACGATATTTAAAAACTTACTCAAATTCTGCATTATCTGGGCTCATAAAATTTAACAAAAGTGAGAAAAAGACATAGATTTTGATATTTTTCCTCCAGGTGGAAAAATGCAGCCAATCTGGCGATTTTTAAAAAAATTTTATCGTTTGAAATACATAGTTTTGTTATTTGTCCGTTCCATTGCTCAGATAATTCTTCACGGCAAGATGGTTTAATATTATAGCTCTAATTCGAGTATAAGGCATTTTTTTTCCCCCTTGGCTAGTAAAAATCTTGAAAAACCATGTCAGGAAAGTTTTGTCAAAAAATTCTAAATGCAACTTATAATTCTAATTATAAATTACAGATATTTCATTTAATAACATTTTTATATATTTTTGTTTTACAAATTAAATACCGTGATTGTTTTTGATTTTAAGGTCATGTCTAAATGCATTCTCAAATTCTATTCTATTTTGCAAACATTAAATGCTGAAAAATAAAACAATTCGATGATAATTAGTTCAATTAGATGCTAAAAAGTTATGGGAATTTCCATGCAATTTTTTACTCAAAATATTCATTCTTTTAATGAAAAACTTCTTTCCGAGTTATAAAAAGAATAACATATTGTTCTTACACTTGTAATTGCATCAGATTAATATTCTTTTTTATTTTTTTAATCACACTCAGTATGCATAATAGAAGTAAGAACTACGATTAATCTAACTTAAGAATCCATTCCTATATCATAAATTATAAATCTTCTTAAAATTAAGTAATTGAAGGTACAATGTAAAAATCGAACTATTTGATCATTTTCTTCCTCTTCTTTTTAATATTTAACGAACGGAATGGAAGCAATTTCAGTTTTTTCTCTCAAAAAGAGGGAGAAAAAAAAAACTATTATGCTTATCAAATGGGGAGTTAGTGATAAGAAAAATAAGTTAGAGCTTAAGTGATATAATTCTCTTTAAGATTTCATTTCGCGATAGCTAACAGATTAGTAAGACCGCTTCATCTTCCATTAGAACACCATGGTATTACGTTTTTATCAAGATTTCTTCTCCTTTTTTAGATCATCAACTCACAGTTCTAGAGTTGAGCCAATAATCACTGATGATTGGTTGAAGTTTAAGTCACGTGAACATCACGAAGATTAAAGATAAGTTTTATAAAAGTTTTCTTTTTATTAAAAAAAAGTAGTATTCTTAGATAGATACTATTATATTGTTATGGATTTTAAAAAGAACAATTTTTGACAAAATATGCAACTACTGCTTTATTAGAAAAAGACGTTTTTGAAACAAGCCTGGGAGAAAGGTCTCCCGGACATTAATGTCTCTTAAACATTGTGCATTAGTTTGAATTTATTATGTACTAGCCGCCTAAGGCGGCCAGCTGTCCGCCACGCTGAAGGTTTTCACAAATAAAGTTTTTTAAAACATAGCAGGAAATCTGAAGATTAGTGGACAATTAAAGTGTTCCTGTCCTGCAATTTTGTCTTCATATCCAGTTCTGCTGCAGATGTGTTATAGCTCTTGAGGATGTTTGAAATTATATAGCTACAACGCTTAAG
>NC_092204.1:103513315-103542122 GCF_043381705.1 Parasteatoda tepidariorum | reverse complement strand
CAAAATGCGAGGTTTTTGAAAAGAAAAAAAAATACTTCTTCATTATGTCAAAACACAATTATGTGCCGAGTTTCGTGCCTGGGCGAGGCTTCTGGGGCGATATATTGTGATTACAGACACACACACACAGCCGCTTTTATTATTATGTATAGATTATTTTGCCTTTTATTGAATTAATTTGAAACTTATTTCCTAAAATGCATGCATACGATTGTTGATATAAAATTTCCACTAGAAATATACTCCCACACTGTAAGAAATGGATACTCAAATTTCACGAAATTTTCTTCGATTTTTGACGAAGCCGTTTCCTGGTATATGCTAAGAGCAAAAATTTTGTCAAAGTGACGAAATAACTATCATCACATCTTCGATGAAACGAATTTCATCAAAATTAAACAAATATTTTGCTATTATATATTTTTTCAAAAGAAAGGAAAAGTGTCTTTACTTTACATTATTGACTTGTCATGGGAACCATAAATGTAGATCTATGCCCCCCGCCCCTAACATGGCCGAAGCGGGATTCAAACCCGGGATTTTCTTGGTACGGGACCTATTCTTTGACCACCAAACAACCCGGTCGGCTTTCGTCGTTTCTTTATTTTCGATCTTCTAACCTTCATTATAGTTTTGTCAATCTCCTACAATGCACTGCGATGAGTTTTCGAGTTGAGGAAACATTTTCGTCCCATATTTGCGAAATCACGTTTCATCATAAATCAATTGATTTTGTGACGAAATGATTCTCAAACGAAACGAAATACAGCTTAAGAATTGCTAAATCGTCAAAAGTAAGAGTTTTATTCCCGAGAGTCTACATTGCAAGAAATTCCATATCAAATTACGTTATAAAGTACCGGCTAATCCCAATAATTTTTTGGGTGAATCATACGCAAAATCCATTATACAGTGAAATTCATTTTTACAGTAAAATATTATACATTAATTTTGCAGAAATATTTATCTAATTGGAGTGATTCAGTGATTTTACGGTGATTGATTAGTACTGTAAAAATTACAGTATATCAGATTTTTTGTTCTGTAACATGTTCCGGTAAATATGGAATTTATGGTAAAAATTACCAGCATCCTGAGTTCTGCAACTTTTTACAACAATTTGATCTGGAGTTTCTCACAGGGCTGAAAAATAAGTTCATTGTTGAAGAATAAATATAAGACACACTTGTTTCAAAAATAATACATTGAGGTTTCGTAAATATTTTGTTTTTGGAGTAAAATATTTTTTACCTATTGCTGCAACAAAAATTATAGGTATTTAACAATGTTACTATTATATTCAGCAATTACATTTTTTACGCAAAGATGATGAATGAAAATTGGATTTGAAATTAATTCTAATTAAAACATTATTTTAATAAATTACCATAAATTTTAAAATCAACAATTTCGAAAAGAAGAAACACAATCAGAAAATCAAGTTCAACCATAATATTATTTCCATGAACCATTTTACAGCTGAATTTGCTTCAACCTCATAGTATCAAATTGAACTCCGTTTAAGTTGATCAGGTCAACTGTTATTAATATTGAGAAGGTTTCATTTGTCACCATAATATTGCTCAACTTGGCACCTTATTAAGGTTTTAATAAATGTAATAGTATTATGGTTCAAAACGTTTCGAAATTTCCTACAGTGAATATTCTTTCTTTCCTTTTTTTTAACTTACATTATCAGAAAAATTAGTTCAACATTGAAACATAAAATTGATATCTTAAACCATAATACGATGTTAATTTGCTCGCCTGGACTATAATAAGTCGTTAAATTCAACCTTGTCTCCGTTCAAGTTGAACCATAGTTGTATGATATCAAGATCAAGAAGCATTAATTTAGCCCGATAATGTTATTCACTATGTCACCATTTTAAGATTATAGCAAATGTAACAGCACAAAGATTCCGTAAAGAGCATAACGGTTCGTTTCACAACTTCGAAAAGCGTGGAGAAATAATCATGCCCCACTCCTTTTTTTTTACCTATATTCTCAGAAAAATCGGTTTAACATTGAACCATACTATTGGTATCTGAAACCATAATACTTTGATAATTCTCTCGCTTCTTTCTAAATAAGGTGTCAACGATGTTTCCGTGCAAGTCGAGCCATAGTCCGTGTATGCAAAGTTATGAAGTGCGACAATGATTTAACTTAACACCGTACTGAGATTTTAAAATTTTAACTATACTATGTTTTAACAAGCAAAGTTGTCGTTGTTATCGAACGATGTTCACTATCTCCATCGAAACTCAATAATGAGAGCAATTAAATTAATACAAAGGAAATCATACCGAAATCTTAAAAAAAAAAATTCATAAAATTTAAAGATGCAGTAAATATTTTGCTTATCTGTGCATCCAATAGGTAACAAGAATGCGGCTATTTTTCCTCTTCCGTTTTAATATTTGTGGGAACTATATATACCTATCTATTTATTACAAGAAAAGTTGTTTCAAAAGAAGAAAAAAAAAAAGAACTTTCTAACTTGTCAACTGTGCCACCCTAAGTTGTCTAAAACTGGACCACAGCATGACTGTGAAGAAGAGGGGAGTTCCTCAGAAAACGAACTCTGTCTTCTTTTTCAAAACAAAAAAAGAAGAAGAAGAAAAAAGAAAAGAAAAAATTTGGGGATAAGGGCGTTTCTCTGATCAATGACGAACAGCTACTCGGAAGAAGTTGTAATTACAACTCGCGAAAACCCACACGAAATGAAAGAAAAGAAGCTACATTCTCTGGAAAGTGTAGGTGGTGGGTGTTAGAAGATATGGGGCAGTGGAGATTTTTCTTTTCACACTTTGACACTCTTGCGTTCCTGTCCGAAGTTTCCTGGTCAGTGTAGTTGGGATGAGAGGGACACAAGTGTGGCACAGACGAGAGAAAAGAATGTCATGTCACCCAAGATTATTTTTCTTCTTCTTTTGAGACTAACTCGGATTTATATATATATATATATTTTTTAAGTCATTGTATTTGTTCAAAAGTCAGTTTTATACTTAACTATGGCTATGGTATCACCGTCTTTACTTTATTTTTCTCGATAATTTTCAAGATGAAATTTGCATGAATGAGCAAATTTTATTTTTATTTGCATTTTTGAAACTGGCTTGGTTTCCAAAAACAAATCTATATTAAAAATTCATTTTTTTAGTAATTTTTTCTTTGAGCCATTAAATTTAAACCAATTGAAAATATAAAAATTCGCGTTTCATAATTTATTATTAAATGTATAATTATTTCAATTTGTATTGAATTGCTTTTGACATTAATTTCGCATTTACTGCATTATTTTAGATATTAATTTCTAACTCAACTGCATTATTTTTGAGATTAATTTCTTTTAAATTGCTCCATATTAGACATTAATTTCTTATTTACTGTTTTATTTTTGACATTAACTTTTGTTTTATTTTGGATTAACTTTTTATAGTTTAGCTAGGCAGAGTAAGCATTTTATCATTTATTTCGCTTACATTTTTAAAATTGTCAGGAAGAATCAGTACTTTTATTCAGGTATGTTTAGATTTAGTTTCATAAATAAGTTTTGCTTCATTTTAGTTTCACTGGTTCAGCTAATTGATATTTAGAACTGCAATGTGCTTTAGATAAATATTTGACATAAATATTGTTTGGTTTATTTTCGTGCTTTCAATGCTCTTTGTACATACAATTATACCCACTTTTTTAAAGGCATTGATAAAAGTTATATTGGATAATATATTTTAATAGTTAAATTAATAAATTAAAGTCATCATCATTTCTAATACTATTCATCTAATCATCGTGAAATTGTTCAGTGGTATTCTATGTTTTTTCACAGTCTGTAACGAAATCATTATTATTGTACGATCAAATCCGTTTATGCAAATTGTGCAAACAGTTCTTGCAAGAAATCGTTGCCCTGAACGTCACACTTAGTACAACTAAATGTAGTTGATAATCTTTAACTGCACAGTAAAAAATTCTGGATCAAATTACGGTAAAAAGTACCGGCACTTAGGGTGCAGGTATTTTTGACTGTAAAATGCATTTTTACCGAAACATGTTACGGAACAAAATTCTGATATACCAAAATTTTTACAGTAATAATTACCGTAAAATCACTGAATCACTTTAATTAAGCAAATATTACTGTAAAAATTGCGGTATATTTAATGGTAAAAATGGATTTTACAGTAAAATGAATTTTATGCATGATGCACAAGAAGTGCCGGTACTTTATACCGTTATTTGATCCGTAATTTTTTATAATGTGCAAATTATATGTTTTCCGCAGTTATGTTAACAGAATAGATTCAATTATATTTTTATTTGTAACATTCTATTTTTGTATAAAACGCAATGTTTTTAACATTTTTGTATTGAAAAAAATATATTATCACATTCACCGTTATTAAGAACTTCATTGCTCGCTTCTCACTTTTATGACTCTAGGACTATTGGATAAAAAGTACGAATTTGGTAAAATTTTAGACAAAAGTTTAAGTCTGATAAGAAAATGTTATTAATGCAGACATTAGTTTTTGGGTTAATATATAAGCCAAATGTTAAAGATTTTGTTTCGCTTTGTTTAAATTATGAAATAGTTTTGGAATAACTAAAGGATTTTTTTGTAATTATTTTTTTTACAGTTTTTGATGTAAAAGGGGGGAATTGGGAATTAATCGCAGTAAATTTAGAATTTTCTTGCTGCCGCATGCTCGAATATAAAAAAAAATATCTGGTCCTTTTTTTAAAATTCGAATTAGCTTCGGATAATTAAATTTAAAGTTCGTTTTTAGGCTTAATCATTACTTTTACTTTTCAAAACTCTTCCATTTTTAGAAGACATCTCGGTGAAACAGGAAGTTGCAGAGGAGTGAGTGAGAGGATTATTTGATTAAGCCTCTACTTTCTTTAAAAGAAATTAAATATTTCTTATTAATTATCTGTTTTAATACAAAAACGCTTCTGATTCAAATAATTAATAATAGTTCTAGATAACTAATAATAGTTAAATGTTTCTTATTAATCATCTATTTTAATACAAAAATGTCTCCGATCTAGATGGTGAATAATAGTTCCAGATGATTAAGAATAGTTTTAAAAAAAGGTCAAAAAGGCCTCTGAATCATATGATTACTAATAGTTCTACCAATTACATATGTGAAAATCAAATAAGCATTTAAATTATTTATACCCATATGGTATAAAATGATAACTATCTTTCGAGTAAGAATAAAAGCATTAAATTTTTTTTTTTTTACCAAAATCCTTTATCTTCGAAGTAAGGAAATAAAAATGTGCCTTTAATTTATAAATCGAACATATGATAAATTTTGTACATTTACAAATGCAAGATGGTCCAGAATATTCTTTTCACACAGTTAGTTTAAGACGTCTGATTCAATTGAATGGGGATGATTCAACTGCAACAGATGGATCAAGATAGAATAAAACATCTGTCTGAGCCATTTTCATCAATCCAAATATCAATTCAGAAAAAAAATTAATGGCTAAAAATCTGTATCTGTCAATTCAAGATGAACAGACAGGTGTTTATATTTTTGTAATATTAATCACACGCTGTTAGTAGTATTATTAAACTGAAACCTTAAGTTAAGAAGCCAAATGCGAAACATTTTGGAACTTCTTGTTCACATAATCTTCTACACATATAAAGGTAGAAGCATATGTGAACACAATGTTGTTCTCATATGCTTCTACCTTCATAGAGTGATAAACTGAACGATAATATTTTATTTTTGATACTTAATTATACGATAATTATGGGTCAACTTAAACCGGGCCTCCGTTCAATTTAATATTTTATAAAGGTTACAACAAATTGTTCCGTATTATGAATCAAGTTACCGATATTATGGTTAACATTGAATCGATTATTCTAACAGTCAAAAATAATAATTTTCTTTTAGAGTAAGAATTAATTATTAACAAATATTTTTTAAATAAATTTCAGATGTTTGCAGCATCCATCATAATGATCCTAATGCATTAACATTAGATAGGTGGCTGGAGCTATTTAAATACCTCTAGTTTTGTTTTGCTCTGTAATTCAAAAAATAACTTACTGAAAGTTGGATGTTTCAGACTCTTCATAATTTTATCCAATTTAAGTGCCTATCATTCATGTGTTAGCATTATAGGAACGTATATACATAGAATGATGGGAAGGGTCAGAGTGGACCCAAAGTAATTTAGTTAGGTACGTTTTAACTCCAGGTACGTTTGGGAATAAGGTACTCATTAATAGGTATTAAGTACCCCTGTTTCATTAAAAAAAAAAAAAGGAGAGAGAATTTCACCATATCTTCAATTTTTATTTAAAGAGAAAAGGTAACTCTCTCATCTAAACCTAATGTATATGAAAAGTCAATACTCCATTTAATTTAAATATTTTTATTAATCAAATCGAATAAAATTCCACAGAATTTATGACCGAGTCTCTAATACATTTCTTATCAAATCAATTATGATTACATTTTAAGATTTTGGATGAATGAGGTATCTACAAACAAACAATCTGGGAATGGCCAAACTTCTGTCTTTCTAGGCCTACCTCATTGTTCTGTCATTCTATTGTTGTACTGTATACCATATTTAGAGAAATACTTCGAAAAAAATGCTTTACATTATTTACATCAAAAATTTTTATAAGCGTTTAAAATTTTTAATTTTCTTAAAAAAAATACCCGCATGTTTTAAAAAGTGGCCTCTGATAAAAATGGTATGACTAGCTAGTAGCAAAATTTCCTAATTTTGAAATATAACTCCAGCTCACAATCACCGTTGAGCGCTGCTGTAACAAAATATACCACATAACATCGCATGTTATGTTTTTGTTTCCTTTTTCTTTTTTAGTAAATGATTAAAGGAGTAGTATAATGACAGCATTTAATTGCATAAAATTTGTAATTCATACAGAGTAACTGGCTTCCTTTAAACTTGACACGAATTATTCTTAATTCTGTTAAGTAATGCGACCAGCCTACATTTAGAACAATACAATGAAACCATCCCTATATTTCAAATATTGCAACTACATTGTCTAAAAAATAACTCAGATGAAAGCTATTTTTTGTGAAAGCCATCAATGAATGAGTAATGTACTGTCGCTCATACTCTTCATTCCCCCCTTCCCCCTGCTCCTGACCACCCCTAATATTTCCATTCCATTCACAGAAGCTGATGAAGTCATCATCACAATACAACTCCTCTTGGGAAAAATTGAGTTCTTTGTTCTCTGGTGTCCGCCCCTCATTTTTTTTCTAATATTTCTTCGCTTTTGTTGGCAACATCTGGTACTTGTAATTAGTTACAAACAGAAGCTATGAACTTTGACCGGGAAAAATATGTTCTTCTGTTTGTAAAAAGATACATTAATAGTTCAGAGCGTCTGAATTTTTTTAAGTCTTGTCTTAACCAATGCAATTTCAAAAAAAAAAGTATACCTTCTTTGAAATAATTATATTTTCGTACTTTTGTAAAATTTGTGAAATTAGTTTTTCTAGTAAAAGCAATTTTGAGTGAAAACACTAGCATGAAGTGTAGATATGATTACACTAGGGTAGGGCACGTTGCTTTTTGCTTGAGTTGAAAAACATAAAATTTATATAAGTAAGAAACATAAACAAAAACCTTATCTTACCATAGAAACCACATGAAAATGTGCATGTCGTATGGTATAGGTGATAAATTATACATGCGAATATGTACCTCATAAAAAATGTGGAATTTATATGAAGTACATAGAAATGCACATGTAAATCTAAACTATATGAAAATATGTTTGTTAATATGAGCCATTTGATTGCAGGCTTTTAAATATGAAAATGTTTATGGAAATATTAATTACGTAATATTGTTCTAGCTATTTCCTACCGAAATTCATAC
Organism: Parasteatoda tepidariorum; assembly: GCF_043381705.1. NCBI lineage: Eukaryota > Metazoa > Arthropoda > Arachnida > Araneae > Theridiidae > Parasteatoda > Parasteatoda tepidariorum. Next base: position 103,534,213 of record NC_092204.1, on the reverse strand, counting down.
ACTACATATTTGAAATACAAAATCACTCATTTTATTCAGAACAAAAACATACAGAAAAAATATATTTCTATTATTTCGGCTACAAATAAACCTGTAAAATTTTTCACCGCATTAAATTCATTGGAGACAAAGAGATATCACACATGCATATAAATATACAAAACTAGAGGTCAGTTCCGCTACACGGAGCTTTCGAAACTCACTCAAAATTTTTCAACTTTTAAAAAGGAAACAATCATTTGACTATCGACTGACTATTCGAATGATCCAGTTCATAATTTTCACATGACGTCATTATTTTTTATTTAATAATAATCCTTTTATCAATAGTTTAAATAATTCTATAAGAAAAGTAAACTATAATTAAAAAAAGTTAATGAATCCTATCAAAATCTTTCAGAATAATAAAACATAATTTACGATCTTCAGAAACTTAAGGAATATTCTTACTAAATATGGCTCTACCGTTCTGCTTAAAATGCACCAATCAAATTTTCCATTTCCAAATGTGTTTTTCATATGAATTTTTATTTTGATGAAAAAGTTACAATGGAAAATACTCTCAACGTAGCGTTGGGAAATATTGTGCATTAAATGAAAAGTTTGCTTTAAAAACATTCATAATCAACACAAGATCGTCGGTTCGTAGCAAAAAGAGAAGGAAAAAATAACTCCACTTTTTCTCTTAAGAAAACCTATTAAAATTTCTTTTATTTATTTTTTTATTTCGTCTATTTACGAACGGTGTCGTCGGAAAACCTTAAAGCGAGCTCCAAAAACTCTATGTCAAGAAATTAACCCAAGCTCTGTTTTAATGATTTGGAAAACGATTTTTATTTTTTTCATTTATCGTTTTAATATACTTAATTTAAAATACTTAATATACTCAATTTTGTTTGTACTTTATTTATTTTTTCAAGAAAAAAAACCGTTATTGTGTATAAGACCAGAATAACTGTTCTTGAATTTGATCTAATTGTTTAAAGTATTATAGACTTGTAGACTATAAATAAACATTTCATTCAGTTGCTGCAAAAGATTTTTTGATGGAATTTCCTTAAAAAATTATCAGAAAATAGAATCTGCTATTTATTAATATATATTTTTCTGCAATTTACCTCAAACACTTCAATTTTAATAATCGAAAATAATCGTCTGCTTAAAAATAGGTTCTATTTTACACACCTTGAGTAAATACAATCTATTTATTTATACTCGTACATTTTATATCGTATACTCTTCTTTTTGTTTACAAATTAATAGGTTGAAATTATGAAACTGCTATTTTAAAAATATTTTTTATTCTGAAAGTTAACCCAAACACTTCAACTTTAATAATCGAATCTGCTTAAAAATGCGTTCAATTTTTCACTCACCTTGAGTAAAACACAAAACAATAAACTTCACTATTATGACCGACCTTCAATTAACTGACCTTTTCCCAACAGTTCATTGGTAGAATGGAGAATTCAAGGTAAGGTCACATGATCGTAATACTGGTGGCGAAATAGGGGAAGGGGGAGGATATAGAAAATGAAGCAGTCATCTAGGAATCTTTTGTTTGCGGTAATGAATCGAGTAGGCTTTTTGCGGCCACTGGAACCTATTTTCCGTTTCCTGTTGTAAATAGGAATACATCGATCATAATATTAAGACTTTCTGATCACTCTGTAAGAGGAGACGCACGGAACACCACAAAGTTGATTAAGAAAGTGCATTTTCTTTCACAAAGGAAAAGAAAAAAGAACTGCAAGAAAAGAATGGAGAACGTGAAATTAGAGAATGTGGCAGGAATCAGGATGCCAGGAATGCAATTAATCAATTCGTGCTTTTTTCCCCCTCCTGTCTGCCTTTTTAATTTCTGCTGCTGCAAATGTAATAGATCTGTAATGAAGAAATGGCGTTTTATACATTTGGAAGGGCTTTAGATTGTTGTTTATTGAACTGGTCAAAATATTGATTACTAGAGCACAGGTGTTGATGGTCTAACAATATCTCTAATAAACATGTTCAAATTATCGCCAAAAAATGCCTAGATAATTGAACATCTTAGTGGGAGAACTCATTAAGTTCGACTGTACGCTCAGAATATTAATTTATTCCTTGAAAGCCTTTTAAAGAAAAAGACTGTTGATAATACGGAAATGTAATAGATCTGATGTATACATAATAGATCTGTAATAAAGATATTGCGTTTGATGTATTAAAAAAGTGTCATGGTTTTAGAACTTATTCCATTAACTCTTTCAAGATTTTACTAAATATCACGGATGCTGATGGAGCGTGAAGACATTTTGATAAATATAGTCATAGTCCTTCCATAGTCCATAGTCATAGGTCCTTCTAAGTCTTTAAAATAGACTTGAAATAATACAAAACTGTAATATAAATACGGCGTCTTTTATAATAAGAAGAGTCATGGTTTTAGAACATATTCCTTTTACTTGTTTTCATCGATTCTGATAGTCTGAAAATTTTGATAATAAATGTGTGCAAATTATACTAAAGCCTTCAGTGTTAAAGAGCTTAGTGGAAGAACATATAGGACAAAACGAAACAGTCAGATTTCAATACAATCGATTATATGAACCGGACATTAATTTATGTGACGCAATGGTTATTTATATACCATAACCTATGAGTTTAATATTATACGCTTCAAAAGAAAAAGCATCTCCTAAGCAGTGTCTTGTTTTTAAACTAAGCCAGATGATTTTCAAAAACAAAAATCAGCTTCGTGTTGTTTCGATACATTCCGAGCTGATTTCATGCAATTATCTAAAATGGTAATTAACACCTTCTTTCACTATGCTATTATTGCACTAAAACTGGTAGTTAAATCCTCCAAAACTAAAGAAGAGAAATATACGAAACATATCCTAAAATAAAATACAACCATGAAAAATAAGAAAACCGCGAAATTATGATTAATACGATACAAAAAAAATTTTTAACACTTGGAGAAAAAAAGCGAAATTTTTTTTTAAATGACCAAGATTGGCTTATTTTTTCTGACTTATGAATTCTAAATAAATATTCTTTAAATTTAAAAATTATACAAAATTGCAAATGTTCATTTTTTCCTAAATGAAATACATTCAAACTAAAATTTAAACCCAGGTTAAAATTCACTTCAATTTAGACAGAAAAAATACAAATTTTGAAAGTCTAAAATTCAGAAAAATAAATAAATAATTTGTTTTAGGATAATAAAGTTTAGGTTAATAAATATAAGAATAAGAAGTTTTAGCAACTTTTGACTCATTTATTTGTTATAATTTACAATATTCAGAATTTATTACTTCCATTACTTTTCCCATAAAACTCTCCACTGAGTATTAATTATTGAAACATATATAAATGTCAATCTTTCAAAAACTGTTGGAAAAAAATTAAAAAATAAGAAAAAAATTAACCGGTGTGGGGTTACGGTGCTGTTACGCAGCACCAAAACCCCTCTCAATTAGGTAAAATTTACGAATAGAAGTTATTTGATTGCATAAGGAGACTCCATCAATCACCAGTTCCCATCACAATACTTCTACTAAGAGCAACAACAACATTGATTAAAAATGTATTGTTAATTTAAAATGATAAAATTTAAATTAAATGATATTAAAAAGTATACTATTTAATGTTTAAATTATCAGTTTTAAGCCAATCAGATAAAAAAATGAATTAAATAACAAAATAAATTTTATATTCATTTAATAAAATAAAATCAGCAAATTTTAGATGAATAACAATATATTTTATAACATTTCGGATCATTAATTTGTAATGGTTGGTATTATCCCGAATTTTATTCACTCCTATACATATCCCACAAATCTCCTTATTTTTTTGAAAAAATAACTTACTTTTACCAAGTTTAATTAAAACATCTCAGAATATCGATGTTTCAAAAACTGATGACTCATTCTCACACCACAACAGTGTCTAACTAATCTTAATTGAATTTACAAATAAAATTGCTCGATCGAATAATCAAAATGAATTAAAATATCTTTGAATATAGTTTCCTTAAAAACCCTAACAGTACCAAACGGTAAAATCCATCTCAATTAATTGAAATTTCCAAATCAAATGGCTTGGCTATATAAGGAGACTCCATCATTACCTTCTTCACAATAGCTCCACAAGGGCCCAGCATCATTGTTGTATTCGTGGATGGAAGATAAGAGTTTTGTGCTGCAAACAACGTTCATCATTTGGCGACAGGAATGGGACTCCAGAGTGACATGAGCAGTGTAATCCTGAGGAAGTGTCAGATGCTGTGAATGGTCGACAAGGGGACATAACACAGGCATTAAGGGATTACGATCCTGCCTTTCAGCGGGACTTGTTGAGTCTGGCGTTTTTATGGAGGACCATTCATTTGGCACTGGGGACCTCCACTGCCATGATATACTTCCCAGTTGCTGGCTGGGCACCCTCCACTACAAAGATGCAATATAGAGTTGTTTTGGCGTGTGTATTACCTTACTTTTGGCTATTTGGGTGGGGATGGAAGGTACGTAAATCAGAACCAGCCTCTCCAAAGAAAATCCTCGTTTATTCATGGTTTGTCGCCAACTTCTTGAAAAGTGAGAAGGGAGAAAAAATGGAATGTATGTCACTAACTTCTTCTTTTGGATCGATGTTTGTTTCGTTTCTTGTCTCTTGTGGATTTTATTTGGGTATGATATACCAGGAAGGGATATTGGGTGATATGTACTCGTTAAAATAGTTGTCAGCTCTAGAATTTCGGTAGTGGTATTCTACTGAAGATGAATGGTTAAATATATGAAGACAGGTACAACAGTTGAATTATTATTGCCTTAAAAAGAGGAACATCAAAGTAAAATTATTTTTTGTCTTATAGTCTATTTTTAAATGTTAAAGATTATGTATTTTTAGTGCATTAAAAAAAAGTAATCTAATATTATTTGTTTTAAAAGCTAGCTGCTGAGCACAGCATTGCTAATCAAAAGTGGTGCATTATTGATCCGTAAAACACTGTGTAATTTTCTAGTGCTTGTGGCAATATTACATTATATTTATTTTCAATGTATACAATACCATTCAGCGAACATGAAGCGATACTATACTACTGATATTTTTATAGTCCTACAGTAAATTATCCTGTTAGATTGAAACATGCATTAATATGTTTATTATCATCTGTATATACATCCTTCAACCTTGCCACAAGTTTTCCCACAGGACTGACACTTATAATACAATTTTATTTTTTTTTCATTTATTTATTTATTTATTATTTACTAATTTGTTACTTACTTCGAATTCGGTAATGAAGAGAAGCTGATTATTATGAAGAGAGTTTCTCTTCTTATATCTCCTTAGTACAGATCTGCTTTCTGGTAACACACATGAAATTTTTCCCTCCATGATCCTGCTTTTAGAAAATAGCAATGAAGCTTCTGGTATGTTTGAATCCTGTAACACATGGGATGCATTAGATCATGAAGGAAAAAGTTTGTATTGAGCAATGTAGCCAAAGGTAGCTGCTTATGATTTGACATCAGCTTGATATTTTTTTATTTTTTGTAAAATTACACATTTCGTTTGTTTAAGAGAGTCACTGCTAGCTCAATAATATGTAAAAAAAATAGTTTTTTTCATATGTTAATACCAATGAAAATGGAATGACCAAAATTTCACGCTATTATGAAGGATGAGTTAAGTGAAAACGTGCCTTTGCAGACCGAAGAAAACATTTATAGTGTATAGGGATTACCGAATCGGAACAGGTAACTTAGACCATACAAATGAGTCACATGGTCGTGTAGAATCAAAAATGGTCACCGTTGAGATTGACCGTCCCGAGAGCATCAGAGAAGAAATATGCTGCAACAAACTGAAATGATGCACAAACCTAATAAAATCAAGACCTAAATGAATTAACAGGTCGACTCCTATGCTATTAAATCACAACGCAAGAGCAAACTAAACACTAATAACTCTTTTTCAAAATTACGGGAATTAAATTAAACTACTTCATTCTCACCTATATTGACCACACATGCAGATGTAGCTTCCACGAAATATCACTTCTTCTTCAATTCAATTCTATTTCAAATAAGAAAACAATGTAATTAAAACTAGTCTTCCAGGAATTTATTTACTCTCATCCGCCAAAGTTTAATATTGCTGCACTTAAATAGTAAAAGTGTGAGGACAATATGGGTGCATACTTCAATGAACAAAAATAATTCCCTCTACTTATAAGCTGCCAACCATTTTTGTCATTTTTTTATGACTTTCATTTCTAACTATCTAGTATTATAAAAACTTTCCTTTAGTCTCTAGTAAATTGTTGCAACTCTCTTCGATTTATGTTGTTCAAAATACTTTCTGCACGAACTGATAGATTTCACTGACGTCGTATAATTGTGACTGACGATCAGTCAACCATTTTATTCTTTTTTTTTTATGAATCTCATTTTTGACTACTTAGTATTTTTAAAACTTTTCTTTAGTCTATGGTAAATTGTTGCAACTTACTTCGATTTATGTTAATTATAATACTTTCTGCACTATCTGATGGATTTCACTCATGTGGCAAACTGGATACAGAAGATCTGTTCAAACTGACCAGTTTGGTAACTCCATTGCTAATTTAAAGGAACTTATATTGACTTAGCTATTCCCGAGTGCTCCTTAATGATATTACATTGAAATGAAACACAACTGATCGTTGTAAAGCGGGATATAGAAGAATTAAGTAAACTAAGTCATGCGTCAAACTTTAATGTGACTAAATGGTCAGGACAAAAGCTGTAATAACTGAGAAATAGCTGGTACCTACCAATCTAAGATTTCATTGAGCACAAAAAAGTTTTAGCAAAATAATGTTATGAAAGTTTAAAAAATACGTTTCTCTAAACTTCTTCTTAAAATTTTCAAGCATAGATTTAGTGTTTGTGCAGATTTAATCAGAGTTTGTACCAGAGTTTGTTTTTAATCAGAGTTTGTACAAATATACCTGAGGATATTTTACGTCAGCACTGTGGTCGGTTTCGAGCCAGGTGCAGAATTCGAATCAACCAGTCATCGTTGTTATTCGAAGCCGGTTCACCTCGTTGAAGGTGAATGCTCTATTCCCTGAGCCACCACGACTAAATCATAGTTAATTAATAGTTCTTCGGAAAAAAACGTGAAAGTTTCTTTTGATTTACAGCCTATTTAAAATTGAAATATTATTTTATATCAAATGTTTTTTCAAGTGAGTATTATAACAAACGAGAAAGGAAAAAATTAAATTTCTTTATCGTAAAATATTTAGTCAAATTTTCGGCTGTTCTGGGCAAGAGTCAACATTCAATTGAAAAAATGTTTTGACTTTTTCTAGTATGCTAACTAATAAGTAAATAATCAGCTATATGTTAAATCTTGGAAAGTATTAAAAAATGAGACAATTGATAGTTATTTTTTGCTTTTATTTATGAGTCTAAAAACTTTCTGACGTTTATGACTATTTATTTAATAAAAAATCATCATTTTATTTTTATTTTAACAGCTATTGATTTTAAAACCAAACTTAATGGTATAGTTATCTTCCTTTTCAAAAGTGGACAATCCTAGAACTTGTGGAGCTAATTTTCTCCAACGAAGAAACTTTCTGATGTTTATCACTATTTATTTAATAAAAAATCAACATTTTATTTTTATTTTAACAGCTATTGATTTTAAAACCAAACTTAATGGTATAGTTATCTTCCTTTCCAAAAGTGGACAATCCTAGAACTTGTGGAGTTAATTTTTGTCGACGAAAAAAACTTTCTCACGTTTATCACTATTTATTTAACAAAAAATCGACATTTTATTTTTATTTTAACAGCTATTGATTTTAAAACCAATCTTAATGGCATAGTTATCTTCCTTTCCAAAAGTGGAAAATCCTAGAACTTGTGGAGCTAATTTTCTCCAACGAAGAAAGAAACTTTCTGACGTTTAGCACTATTTATTTAATAAAAAATCAACATTATATTTTTATTTTAACAGCTATTGATTTTAAAACCAAATTTAATGATAGAGTTATCTTCCTTTTCAAAAGTGGACAATCCTAGAACTTGTGGAGTTAATTTTTGTCGACGAAAAAAACTTTCTCACGTTTATCACTATTTATTTAACAAAAAATCGACATTTTATTTTAACAGCTATTGATTTCAAACTCAAACATAATGATATAGTTATCTTCCTTTTCAAAAAGTGGGTGATCATGGGGGATCAAAAGAAAAAAATACACTTATCAATCAATTTTTTCTTCTTCTTCAACCGTGTCGCATGGGTTGAGGGTAGACGTCAGCAACGGGAGTGAGTGACCACCTAGTTTCTTCTTCCATTCCCAGGAGGGATCAGGAACTAATTGGACCAGATAGCCAACAGTTCCTGGAGTGACACAAACTCCTGATGAGAAGCCATGGTCCGGAGAAGGCCGGAGTCGTCTTTTCTAATTAGTCCCGGGGATCAGAAAAGCGGGAATGAGTCCGTGTGAAAACGTTCCAAGTACCCCCATACACCACCCTTGGAACAAAAACAGCGGTCCACCATCTCAAGAACCTCAAAAGATTTTTTCGGGAAAGGTGGTCGAGGGAAAGTCCTATGACTATAGTTATAAATTTTTCTGGACCATACCATGACAGATCTAACCAGGTGATTGGTGGGTTCAGTTTTTTTTATTGTTGTTTAGTTGAAGGTTTGTAGGGGGTTGCGAGCTCTTCAGAGTTTGTTATATTGGTGCAGGCTTAGAAATAAATTGTTCGCGTCTTAAAAAGAAAAGTTTGACTTTTTTTTTTAGTTCTTCCCACCCTTATGTTCTTCAAGTTAAAGATGGACAGAGATAGCTTAAGAACTTAGGCGTTCTTAGCTTTATGGATTGCGGCGTGATATTCTTTTTTTCTTCTTCCCCTCTCTGGTGCTTCGAAAGCAGGTTTCGTTTGAGCCTGGACCTGTCGTAAAAAGTGATTCAATGTTATATTTTAGCCATTAGAAAAGTTACTTTTATTTCAGTGACCCTATTGCCTTAGTTACACATATTTTCAGTTAAATATATCTAAAGGAAATTTTTTCTTCAAATAAAATAATTTTCGTCAAAGTAAAAATGAAGCATATTTTGTTTCAAAATATTGCTCTTTTTAACAAAATTTTATAGATATTGAACGAAATTAAATCTACTTTTTTTAATTTTATGAAAAATATGGATGAGGTAAATTCCCATAGAATCTAGTTGCGCATTGTTTATATTGATATAAGCTTAATACTATGTCCCTACACTGCTACGAATTTTGGAATTTGTAGTACAAATTAATAGTACAAATTAATTATTCATATATTTGACCACATTATATTATGGTTCACTTTGTACAGAAACATGGTTCAATTTAGCACCTCAATTCAAGGTAGCAGTATCAATTATAGTTCAACGTTGAACTGATTTTTCTGAGGGTGTATAGTCGATTTTTAATGTCTTCGCAGAAATTCAAACTCTACAAGAAAGATATTTACTATTTGTTTGTTTGTTTGTTTTTTCAATTCTAAAGTATTTAAGTTTTTAATTTTAATCTGACCTCAAAAATATTTAGAAAGCTTAGTTGAAGAAAAATAATTTCCGTTATTTTGCTTAAAAAAAAGTGGAAAATTACCTCAAGCAAAGAGCGCTGTAAAAAAAATAAGTATACATATTGAAAACACTCTGTTTTCCAGATCTAGAAACATGCAATAAATGTATAACAAGGGTTTTTGGCCAAGTTTTTACTTATCTATGGGTACTCTAATTCAATGGTTATGGGTATTCAATGGCTACGCTAAGGTACAGAGTACTCATTGAAAAACAGTATCCACCCTCTTAATTATCGAGTGCTTGCAGCTATAATTATGAAAGCGGTGTCTAGGTATTATAAAGTTGATATGAGTCCCTACAAAGATGTAATTCACACCCCGCCCCCCCCCCCTGTCTTATACTGTATCTCATCTCGTTGTGAATAGTTACTGGACTATTTTCAAACAAATTTTTGCTGCTATTACTAAAGTCGTTTGAAAGTTGAAATGTAAGATACGGACTTTGGTGGGCACTATATTTATTACATGAATAAATTTTAAATAAAGTAAGTTATTATTCATTTCTACAAATAATAATCATATAAGAATGTTAATTAAAAACGTATTAACAACATCATCATTGGCGTGATAGCCCGGGCTGGGTCCTGGTCTTCTCGGTGATTCTCTTCTATCCTGATCTGTTCTCAACAACGGTGCTCCAGTTTTTACAGTTCAGTACAAGGAAGTTCTTTACTATAGAATCGACCCATCTGAGTTCGGGAAGGTCTTTTCCTGGGTCGATTCCCAGATGGCCTAGTCATAAATATCCAGTGACCGCATTAGATTACCAAGTCAATTTCATCCTTCAAATTTTGATATAAGTAGTAATGTCATGTTCTTTATAAAGGCGGAAAAGTTCATGGTTGAATCTCCTCCTTCTCCATAGTCCGTTCATCTGGACACCCCCGTAAACACTTCGAAGGATTTTTTCTTTCAAATGCACCCAATGCACATTCATCTTTTGAGCTCATAGCTGCAAATACAGATCTCATAAGTGCAGAAGTGTCTACGTACTGAACCTAAGGACACTAGGAATCTATATAGATCAAATTATTATAGTTAATTTAGTTAATGTAAAGCGGAGTTTGATGGAAGAAGATGTTTTGTAAACTTCTTAACATTTCTTACGAGAAAACTGACTTATTTAATGCTAGTGTCATTTAACATGTTCTTTCATCGATGCAATTTAATTGCACTCTCTCATCGAGGACACGTGACTGTCGAAAAATCAACTGTATCCATCCTGCATCACATTTGCTGGATTTCAACTGTATGTATGAGCATTGCAACACGGAAATACAAAAACAAGTTCAGTTTTGGTTTGTTTGTTTGTTTGTTTGTTTTCAACCCCTTCCAACGACCTTTACTTTTGAGACAATTGCATTCGAAATATTTTTTACCTACACCATTGATAAAATCCTGCGATTTGATTCACCTCCACGTACTCTCCTAAAGGACATTGTTTCAAGTTCTCCAACGCAAACAAACAAACAAACAAACAAAAAATAATAATCAGATCTTATCGCTCTTAAGTGGAAGTAAATAATTGAAACTCATTTACTCTTTCAATTTAACCCTCTATAACCTGAAAAAAAAAAGAACGAAAAGAACTTTTGAAATGGTCCAAACAGGTTCCAACATCCAATTACAAGCACGGGTCGCGACTAAATAACATAAAAGCTGTTCCAAATGCTTCTTTGAATCGAGCCGACTTCCTATATTTTTCCACTTAACTTTATTCCGCCATTTTCTTTTTTTGTTAAAATTGCATTTGGCTAAATCTGACAGTCTGATACCGTAATTGGAGCCTGTCAGAAACACGTTCTCATAGTAAGCTATTCAGAATCTTTAATTAGAGACGTTTGTGTTTGGCGTAGGATATATACTTTTTTAATTTATCTCATCCAAAAATATGCTTAGACATTCTTCGGAATGATGAGCTGTCTCACGAGAGTCTGACCTTTGTACACTTCGCCACGGGAGGCCATTTTTTTTCTTTTTTTTTTTGTATTCTTCTTTGGAATAGAGAGAAGAATAAACAACTAAATTGTATTATTCAATTTATTACGAAATTCTAATGTGCTTCCTTATTCATCATTTCTTTTGACATTGTTTTATTTCTATATCAAATAGCACATTCTAAACACTCTGGAAAATTAGTTCAACAATAAACCATCGTATCCGTACATTGAATTATATAAGGCATAGACAGAAAAATATACATTTAAACTGGACTATTTAATTCCTCACGGAAGTCTACTCTGTTGTTATACATTACGTTGTTCATTATTCCTTTTGTTATTCTTTCATTTTCGCATGGAATAATAAGTTCTACACTCTCTGAAAAATTAGCTCAACATTGAATCATAATATCATAACATTGCTTCATAATACCTTATATCTAAAGCATAGAGAGAAAAATATACAACTAAATTGCACTATTTATTTCCTTACAAAGTTCTACAGTGTTGTTATACCTGTCCTTATTCATTACTCCTTTCGACATTTTTTTCATTTCTGTATAAAATAATAAGCTCTACACTCTCTGAAAAATCAGCTCAGCATTGAATAATTAATATCATAACATTGGATCGTAATAACATATAACTAAAGCATAGAGAAAGAAATGTAAAAAATTGTATTACTTAATTCCTTACAATATTTTTCTGTGTTGTAATATATGTCCTTTTTTATTATTCCTTTCTTCATTATTCCTTTCTTCATTTTTCCATTTCTGTGTGAAATAATAAGTTCTACACTCTCTGAAAGATCAGCTCAGCATTGAATAATTAATATCATAGCATTGATTCATAATACCGAATATCGAAAGCATAGAGAGAGAGAAATATACAACTAAATTGTATTATTTAATTCCTTACAAAGTGTTGTTATACATGTCCTGTTATACATTCTGTGTTGTTGTACAGGTCCATTATTCCTTTCTTCATTTTTCCATTTCTGTATGAAATAATGAGCTCTGCATTATTTGAAAAATAAGTTCAACATTGAATCATAGTATCAAAACATTGGATCATAATAATGGATCACTAAAGTGCAGAAATCATATTCTACAGATTAACTAGCAAATGTGCTGCTCAACTAGACTGATCCTTTAAAGAGCCAAAAATTACCTAGATTATCTGCAAACTACCTAGATAATCTGCACATTACTAACATTTGATGAAGTGAAAATAAGATCCTTTCTGGAACAACAACAATGTTTCTATGAGTTGTCACTACCTAAAAAATAAAGTTACAATCAGACAAACAACGCATTAGTTTATAGAATCAAAGATCAATCGCATTAAAAAGTAAATTGAAAAGAATCAAAAGGTTTAAAATATTATTACAATTAAGAAAATTAGCATAATCTATCGATTTATTTTTCGATACTAATGAATCAACTCAAAACAAATTAATTTGAAGAATAAGAGAAGCATACGTTTTAATTCTATACGGAAGGCATTAACGTGCAAATTGCTTAGGAAAAAAGGTGGAATTCTTGAAATTGGTTCAGCACTTTAACGGAGCAAATCATTTGATCTCTAGGTTAGCTAGTACATGCACATTAACGGCTTTTGAGCTTTAGCGGTAATGTATGGATATACCATGTATAGATGAACCATAGTATTCGTAAAAAAAGTTTACTATAGCTTTTATTTATTTATTTACTTATTTATTTAAAATTCTTTTAATTGATGAAGTTGTTAATGAAATTCTTCTGATTGGAAAAAAAATCTTTGGAATAATATTGAATGAAGTTCTTTGAGTGAGGGAATTAGTGTGAATGAAATGGAATAAATGATTAGAATGGATGAAATTAAATAAATGAATTAAAATGAACGAAATGATACGATTTAGATTAAGTGAATACGAATACACGAATTAGATTAAATGAATACGAATACACGAATTAGATTAAATGAAAGGAATTAGAACGAAATGAAATGGAATTAAATTAAACTAAATGAATGAATTAGAACGGATTAAATGAAAGGAATGATTAGAATAAATGAAATGAAATATATGAATTCGAATGAATGAAATAAAATAAATGAATTAGAATGATTGAAATAAAATGTAAGAATGAGATGAATTAAATTAATTAGAATGATTGAAATGAATGATTAGAATAAATGAAAGGAAATATATGAATTCGAATGAATGAAATAAAATAAACGAATTACAATGAAGGAAATGAATTAAATGAGCTTGAATGAATGAAATAAGATAAATAAATTGAAATGAAGAAATAAATTCCTTTAAATAATGAAGTAATAATCCTCAATGAAAGGATTGAATTTTATATGCAAGTATGCACTATTGAAAATTGTGCGCATTATTATACACTTTATATATATTTCGCTAAGAATGTGATCACTGTAAAGTACAAAAATTTTTTAACGAATTTAATTCTAAAAAAAAAAAAAAAAGAAATTTATAATATTTAATTACTTTACTATTACATGTTCTCTACATGGCTTCAAATACAGCACAGCGGGAAATTTGGTCCGGGTTATCCGGGAAATACATTTCGTTTGAAAATCTTTTGTTTTTACCATATTCTAACATAGATTTACACCATAGCGTGAGGTTTGGTCCATTCGTAAGTCAATCAATTCCGTCTGGAATTCTTCGTCTAGCCTACTTAACTATTAAATGTTCTTTGGTTTGCAGTACATAAGAGAGTGAGGTTTGGTAAATATGTAAATAGTTAACAGATTTCATTTTGGAATTATTAATTTAGAATACTTTACTATTAAATGTTCTCTACATGGCGTGGAGTTTGGAGAAATTATCTAGTCAATGGATTTCGTTTAAAATTTTTCTTTAAGCCTACTTTTCCATTAAATGATATCATCGTACATCTTTGTTTTTTACAAATGAAAAAAATAATATAATAACTAGAGCCCGGATTTTGATGACCTAAAAAATCTCAACTAATGCCCTTAAAAAGTGCAAAAAATGCCCTTAAAAAAGGCAAAAAATGCCCTTAAAAATGCAAAAATTGCGCAAAAAATGCCTTAAATAAAGTAAAAATATTGAATTAAAAAATTTTTTTGCTCTTTAAAATTATTATGAGTCATTTAAAAAAGTATAAAGCAATGCAATACTTGTTCTACGTTCATTAAAGTTTGAAAAATATGTTTTATATCCTAAAATAACAAAAAAAGGAAAATATATTGACACCAAAATATTTTTCTTTTGTATAGAAACTTTAATGGATATAACAACTTCCATCTCATAATATTACTAAATATCAGAATTACATTGGATTATTAAATGTTTTTTGATAATTTAAAATGTAAACGAGCTTCTCTTGTCTGAAAGTAAATTTTCATTCCGGAAGAAGCTTCTTTCAACGTCTACTGATGTTATAGGTGCGTACTTGAAAAAGACGGTCTCACTTACTGACAATTCTTCTTCAATTTGAAAAGATTTTGCTTCACCTGTTAATATCCTATAGATTTTCTTCATTGTTTGGAAGCTAGTGTAATAATGAAAATTGATTAAAAAAAATAATAAAAATTGGAAAAAATGAACAAAAAACTTTAAAAAATGCATTAAAATGCAAAATACGCCCCAAAATTTAAAGAAAAATGCCCTATAAATCTAATAAAATGCTCTAAAAGACAAACAATGTCCAAAAATGCAAGAAATGTAAAAAAATGCAAATGTCATCAAAATCCGGGCCTTAATAATAACTAATAAACTGCATGAAGAAAAACCTGGTTAGGAGAATTCTTGAGTTAAATGTAGCTGAAGTAGTTCTATTCAAATTTTTATGTTTTAGCAGGGGGGAAAACTTTTTTCTTCTTTTTTTTTCCTTTCATTGTCTTTTATAGTAAACAGCTTTTAAAACTTTTATCCATTTTCTTCTCTCTCATTTAAGAATTAAATCATTTTGAGTCGATTAAGAAAAATTATTCTTATCTTTTCTTCCTAATTATTACTTTAAACAAGTTATTCAGATACTCAGAAATTTTTACAAAGTGTTACCATTTAGATATTTGCAAATCTTTTTTTTTTTTTTAAATTCGAAACGTAAATTAAGAACTAACCCAATTATTATCAGAGAGAATGTCCTGATTCATATGACAAAAAAAAGTTGTGAGTAATAATTTACTTATATTGATACTAATTAATTAACACTGGGTATGAAATAGAGTTATGACTTAAAGACACATAAACAATAATGACACATCACACAAAAGATTAAAAAGATAACTCTCCATTATGAAAATTCATAATGGATTTTCTTTTATCAGCATCCGTCATCAATGATAAATAAATAACACTTCTGTTAATAGATGGCAGTAACTGTATCAATTTTGGCAACATTGTTATTCTTTAAAAAGAACCTATTTTTTTTATAAGGAACAATAACCTCGAGAATGTCGGGAAGATTTAAAACTTAACTACATTTTGAATTCACTTTCAAACATTTTTTAATGAGTTCGATTTCATACTGCATATTTTTATGAAACATTATAGGCATTCAAATTGTAAAAAAGAACATTATTTTATACAAAATCCTTATTTCCGTTTTATATAAATAAAAAACCATTTTAAAAAATTGCTTTGTTTTTATAATTAAAAAGAAACTATTTTTTATCCAAAAAAAGTAAATCTAAAATTTATTTTTAATACTTTTGAATAACTTTAAAAAAAGTCTTAACACAATCGAATAATGTTCTTAATTTACTAAAAATTAAATAAATTATTAATTTAATTTATTTAATAGAACTTATACATATTTGTAATGATAAAAGGCTATCTTTTGCATCTGTGTAAATGCTAGTTACTCATAATGACTTACATATTTTGCATAACTCTCCAATTGGCTGTTTTAACTTTTAAACATTAATGCCAAATTAAAAATAATGGAATTCTCGTTTGTACAATAGACTTGCACAACTGCAAACATAGATTTCGTAATAATATGCATTGCCTTCAGTCATTTTTCAACCTTTCTTTTTACTGCAGTAAAATAACATGGAAGAAAGTACAACAGAATTGAATAATAATTTATTCCAGAGATACGTATTCCACACTTATTGCAAATAAGTTTCCCATCCGCGAAGTGTAAATAATTATCGAGACTCATAATGACTTGCAATTACCTCTTTCTATTTTAATATTTTAAAACAACATTTAAAACAATCTAAATAAAATGGATTATTAATTTGTTCCATATATTCTTTTGTTTTGCACTAAGGATTTGCCCATGTGCAGACATAAAGCTAATAGCTGCTTATCATATTTTCAATCATTTCTAAGCTTGCTTTTTTATTCTCTTAAAAGACAGTTGCGACAATTTTAGCTTAATTGTTAGTACGAACTATAAAATCTCTTTAGTTATATTAAGACTTGCATGTACATCTGCAAATACAAATCTCATAATAACTTACATTAATTTGAATAACTTAACTTTTTACAACTCTTAAATAACACTAGGGAAAGTTAAAATGTAATAACATAATCCTTAGTCCTATAAACTCCCTTATGTTTAGGGTGACCAGACGTCCCCGATTTCCGGGGATTGTCCCCGGCGAGGACCTCATGTCCCCGGTCGGTTTGCGTCCCCGGTTATAAAATTGAAAAATTTTGTGTAAAATATTTGATAAAAATATGTTATATGTAATTTTTATTTTCTCAAAAATTTTCATACAAATTAATGTAAGCATTGAAAATTAAATGTAAACTAGTTTTTAAGAACACACTATAACTTATACTACAGAAATTTTGGAACACATAACTTTAATATCTAGTTATGTTTACATTTTTACTAGGCTGTACGCCAGACAAGTTTATATAAGAAAAGAAGTTTAAAGCAAGACGTAACATGAATATTAGTTGCTGCTTTTAAAACAATTAATATCTTGGGTTACATAAACTGCCAATATTAGCTAATTTCCACTAAAAACAACAACAATTACTACATTTCCGTTTTATTTTAGAAAAATAACTAAAACATTTTATAATCAGGTAAACATTTTATAAATATCTAACCAATAAAGTATAAAACCATTTTTTATGAAATTGTTATTATTACCACTTACGACTAATTAATTTTTATAAATTCTAATTATTCTACATTTTGAAAACCTCATAATTTGTTATCGTAATAGATATTTAGAAAAATATTTTTATTGCTTTAAAATAGATGTCAATATGGCAACAGAAACGAAAAAAAAGAAAATGCCATTATTTGGATGATTGGAAAAACGAGTTTCCATATGAGCTTGCTATGTGCTGGCCAAGCAGCAATGCGCATGTAGAACAGGTATTTCGCGCATAAATAACTATTGGACTAAAGAAAAATCGCGAATGGATTTGAATACAGTGAAAGCGGTTTTATCTGTACTGATTAATTTTGACTTTTCATGTGGCATATTTTCTCAATTACTCGAAAAAAATCCTGAAATTTTAAAGAAGATTCATTCTTCAGAAAAATACGGTGTTTAGAAATAGTATAATTTTAAAAGCAATACAATTGTTTTGTTAATTACTTTTAAAATTGTGTAAAAATGTTATGATCACGATTTTAACGATATAATTTATATAATAAATTATTAAAAAAATGTAAACGAAAAAAAAAATTTTTTTTTAAAGATAAATGATCAAATTTTTTTTTCAATTTTTTCTGTCGATAAAATTTGGGGGGGAGGGGGGAAGAGAGAGATGAGTGTCCCCGGAATTGCCCGAAAAAATCTGGTCACCCTACTTATGTTGTAGTTAAACTTTGCTAATGCACATCGGCAAATACGAAGCTCATAATAACTTATACTAATCTGAATAACTTTTAATCTTGCTTTCAACTACTTCTAAACAACGTTGGAGAAAGTTCAAATGTAATATCATATTAGTTTGTCTAAAATTCCATGGGGTTATGTTTAAGATTTTCACCTGCCCAATTGCAAACGCATACTAAATATGACCGCGACTCAAGGTATTTAAATTGCTTTCCGCCATAGATTGCAAAACACTTAATAACACTACTAATACTACTAACTACACTTAATTTTTGCTCAGAAGCGAAACTCAACTATAATTATTTAAAAAGAAGAAGAAAAGAAAACGTATATTCAGATATGAAAAACGCATTTAAAACACATTCATATTGACGTCAAATAAGAATTTTTTTTAAAAAATGTATCAATCCCAGTAAAGTAACGCGCTATCGGGTTCGAAATTCTATTTTCAAGTAAACAAAGCTAAAAGAACGGCATTAATTTTTATTCTAAGTACCCATCATTTTCAAGAACACATTCTTTTTAGTCAGTAACATTGAACCCCGGTAATTCAGAGGAAAAAAATTTTTTTTTCGTGCTCATGTAACATGAAGCGGGGGGGGGGGACAGCATCACCACTGAAATTGGCTGTTGATTTATGCCAAGCAGTATGATTAGGGTGTCAAATTGGTAGCCAACTAAGCCAACAAGTAAAAAGCAGTTACGATTTAAAACCTGAAGCAAAAATTTGACTGGATAGTTTTATAGAAAGCTGTAAAATGAAGCATCATTAACTGATTTTGCTTATTACAAGTTGCCTGCATTTAAATTAAATAAATAAGTAAAATTATTTATGTTAACACTACATCTGTCTTTGCACTACATTTCAAATTATAAATTTTGAAATCATCTAGTGTTAGTATTTATTCTAAGCTTTATTTGCGACCAAAAATTTGAAACATTGAAGTTATTTTTTTTTTTTTTTTCAAATTGTTAATCAGGAAGAATTTTTAATTATGTTTTTTTAACGTGTTTATTAATATTGAATAATAGTTTTGAATATTTTTTAGAGAAACTTTGCATATAAAGTGTCTTTTATTTGTAAAACTGTCAACAAAAAAATTGGGAAAATATATTAAGACAATATATTAAAATCATGGGACATATAATAAAATACTAAAAATATATATATATTTTTTTTATCTTAAGAAAGTCCACCAAAATTTTTAACACTAAATTTATTTATTTTTTAATTTTTCAGCAGGGGGAATTTTTAATTATTTTAACTGCGTGTAATTAAGCAAGTATATTAATTAATTTCTCATCGTATTTTAAATATTTTTTAAAGAAACCTGACTTATAAGGTGCCTTACATTTGCTTAACTGACAAGAAGAAAAGTATTTTGTTTAAAACATTTGCGTATAGTAAAAAACAGGAAATAAAAATAAAAGAATTAAAAATTGGCTTAAGAGGTCCATTGTACCCAAAAAATTTTAGCGTTGAAATTATTTTTAAAAATATTGTTGCGCAACGAGCAATTTTAACTGCATAATTAAACAACTATACTAATTAATATCTCATTACATTTTCAATAATTCTTCATGAAACTTGGCTTATAAGGTCTCTTGTATTTGTATAACGTACTTAAAAATAAGATAATAAGGTAATATATTAAGATAAAAAATAAGATATCAAGAAGAAAATAAGATAATATATTAAGGCAATATATTAATATAATAAGAAATATAAAATATTAAAAATAAAAATTTTCCTTTTGTCTTGAGAAAAAACTAAAATTGCTAAACATTGGTATTATGTAAAAAAAATTGATTGAAATTTCAAATTATGTGTATAAAACTAGTGTGTTTATCAATAATACACTACATTAATGTTTTTTTTAATATAAAACTTGACGCTTATGAGGTGTTTTGCATTTGTATAACTGACACCAAAAAAATTAAGATAATAGGACAATATTTTAATTTAACAGGACATATAATAAAAAACTAAAAATAAGAAAAGTTTTTTATCTTAATAAGGCCAACTAAAATTTTTTATATTGAAATTATTATTAAAAAATTGTTGAGTTGAAGGAATCATTAATTATGTTTAATTAAACTAGTGAGTTAATTAATTAATCACATTATTTCCCATATGCATTCCATTCCTTCGATTTGTGTAAATAGTACAAAAAAACAAAGTTTTTCAGCATCCATACCTTTAAAGTACCGTCATTCGGGGCTACTTTGTACAAATTCGAATTTGGCATTTTTCAAGTGCTGCTATTCAGTATTATATTTATTTCACGTTTAAAATGTGTGGAATTTGAAGATAGAAGTCTCTTCTATTACTACAAACATTTTTTCGAATTTTAAAACAATCTCAGAGTGTGTTTCGTTCATCCAATGCCAACAACTTTCCGAGGACGTCGGATGTCGAAAAGTGTGCGTGGAAACTTTAGCTGTGAAATGCAAAGACGTTGATAAAACAATTGTCGTAAGTGCAAAATTTTTTATTTATATATTAATAAACAATTATATCATGTTAGCGTTAAAAAAA
>NC_092204.1:103503165-103512602 GCF_043381705.1 Parasteatoda tepidariorum | reverse complement strand
ATAAAGTTGTATTATAGTTTGAATTAACATAGTTTTTTTACATGTCAAAGTTCAAAAACTGCGAAATCCTGCGCAAAGTAGCCCCGGATGACGGTAATAAAAAAATAAGATTTTTTTTAAGTTTTAAGCAGTCCAGTGTCACCAAAACTTGTAACATTGGATTTATTTTTTAAAATTCTAGAGCTGTGGAGTTTTTAATTATGTTTAATTAAACTAGTGTTTAAAATGTGTAATTATGCGTAATTAAACTAGGCTTAAAAATATCTAAAAAACATAGAAAGAATACAAATTAATGTAAAGAGAAGAAGAAAAATTTTTAAAATAAAATATTTTTTGAAAATATTTTTAAAAAAATTAATTAAATTTTTTTCCGGCTTCTTAATTTAAAAAAAAAATTTTTAATATTTTATTTCAATAATTTTTCTTTGTTATTTACTGCGCATAAGCAAGTACATAGAACTCATAAAATAAGTTGAAAATCTCGAGGAAACGAGGAAAGAAAAATTCTTAAAATAAAATGTTTTTTTAAAAATATTTTTAAAAAAATTAATTAAATTTCTTTCCGGATTAATTAAATTTTTTAAATTTAATTTAATTAAATTAAATTAGATTTTAAATTAAATTAGATTTAAATTAATTAAAAAAAAAATTTTAAAAATGATTATTTTTAATATTTTATTTTAATAATTTTTCTTTTCAACTTATTTTATGACTTCTATGTACTTGTTTATGCGGAGTAAATAACACTTATTAATTTTCGACGTTATATATATATATATACTTTTTTTCATTATTTTGTATTAATTTAGGTCAAAATTAGGGGGAAATATTATATTTACTACTTTAATAATCTATGGTTTTAAAAAAAGCTTGAAAATACCGGTGTTTTTTGCTGGTGAAATCTTCCAAGCACAGTTTATTTCCAAGAAATAATTTCTCAAATTTGCTCTTATTTAGATTAAGATTGAAATTTCTTTACTTTACAAAAATAATTATTGATCAATTTGAACCGATTTGATAAAATGAAGTCTAACTGACTTTTTTAGAGACTACTAGATTGCTTTTTATAATGAAACAATTCAAAAATATATTTTTGCTTGCAATTAGAGAGTAAAAAAAATATATATATATATAAAAAAATGAGCCGATGTCCATCAAAGTGTAAACTGTCCACTATGACATAAACTTTTTAACAATGAAATTATTACTAAGAACCTATTGTGAAGAGGAATTTTTACCTATCTGTAGCTAAGCAAAGGTATTAATTAATGTTTCAATACATTTTCATTGACTTATAAGGTGTATTGTACAAAACAAATTAGTTTCCTGCAGCTATATATGTAATAAAATAAAAAGAAAGTTCCTTTTTAGGCTTAAAATGTCTACTTTCTTCTCAGCAACATAATTTAGAAAAATTTGCTTAAAAAGATCTAACAATAAAAAAAGAATTCTTTATGTTGAATATATTTTCTCTTTTAAACGTAGACCAGAGGAAAAGAGCTACCAATTTGCCACGATCACATAAAAAAGTAGAAAGTTTCACAACCAGCTAGAGAAGTCTTCTTGAATATGCAGCGATAAGAGATGTACCTAAATCAGCCAGATCCTTCCTTTCTAAGCTTCGAAGCAGGTAAGTAAATGCATCTTCGATTCATTTTTGATTTAGACGCGTTCCTTCACAAACTCCAAACAAAATGCATTCTAAAACGTACTTCAAAAGAAAGCAGAAGATAGCAACAGGGGTTATATTCTAATAAATTTTGAATCCATCTGTGTCTATTTGACCCTAGGCCTACTGTAATTTTAAAGACATAAATTTCGTTCGCTTCAAACGATTTTTAAACTCTGCTCCATTTATGATAAGGTTGCTGCGAGATTTTTATTGGCAACGTTTTTTTATGGCAAAGGTATGGATGACAATGGAGTCATGTTTAGATGTGGGGAGGGTAGATGAACTTGTGACTTGTTTCTGCTGGTTTCAATGTAAATCGTCTGCTTAAGCCTTTCTGTTCATTCTAAAATATGTTCGAAACAAGTCAATGTTTTAAATATATTACTTTTTGCAGGGTTTATGATTAAGTTAATCGCAAACAGCAACTCTTACTCTTTCATGGCATTCCACTCAGTAGATTGTATTAAATTCATGCGTATAATAATTTTAAATTTATACCAGGATTTCATATGCGTTATGATTAAGAGCATTGCTTAAAGTGTCATATAAATTCGAAGCCAAAGTAGGAAATAGCATTTTTGAAATAAAGGACACGTATATTTAACTACGAACTTTTCATTTGATTTAGATTCTAACAAGTATACATTCTCTAAGAAGTTAGATATGAGTAATTCGACAAGTGTTCAGTTGAAATCGTTCCATTTAAAGGGAAATATTTTAAAGGACTTCTCCAATAAAAAATAAATAAATAAATAACAAAAAATACACCTCTTCTTTAATGTATGTTTTGTAAATAGCTAATCTTATCTTTCAAGTATGGTTTCATTAACTTTATTAAGTAGATAAAAATATTAGCGCACCTTATGAATATAATAATAACTTGAGGGATATTATTTTTAAAATTTCAGTTGTAAACTAAATGCTTTAATTCATTCCTGAGAATCGCAGTCACGTGATTGTGAATCATATTGGTATTATCTTCATAATTTTACCAGTAAACTTGAAGTTTCTTCTCATATCTTACAATGGTATTAACCTGAATGAAAAACTCTGGTGGTTAACAATGGTAATTTGTGTTATATTATCTTTAGAACTTATGCTGTTGACTAAACTTAGTCCTAACAAATTAGTCATAATGATGATTAATAAATTGCATGACATTATCCTCACAATTTCTCCTGTAAATAATGTTTTAGCTCATTCCTTATAATGGTTAACCTGAAGGAAGAAGTGATAGTAGCCTATTATCTTCAAAATTTCAGTTATAACCCAAGTAATTCCGCTCTTTCAGAGCAATGGTTCCAATCTAACTCTTCAACGTTCTTCAACGTTTCTCAACTCTTCAACGTTATCAACGTTCATTGAATGAACGTTGATAACTCTATATATTATCTTCAAAACTGCACCTGTATGGTAAAGTTGTGAAAAAAATCTATAAAGTTATCAACGATAGATATTATGAACATATGGTATGATATTATCTTCAAAACTTCACCTGTAAACGATGTTTTTTCTCGTTCTTTATAATGGTGGTAATCTGAAGGAAGACATGGTGTTTGCCTATTATCTTCAAAATTTCA
This sequence comes from Parasteatoda tepidariorum, assembly GCF_043381705.1. Lineage (NCBI taxonomy): Eukaryota > Metazoa > Arthropoda > Arachnida > Araneae > Theridiidae > Parasteatoda > Parasteatoda tepidariorum. The sequence goes on along the minus strand of NC_092204.1, from coordinate 103,509,350 downwards.
GTTTTAACTAAAATGCTTTCGCTCGTTTAATGGTTGCAGCCGGCTGGTTCAGAATGGTAATCTGGGTGATATTATCTTCAAAATTTCCCCTGTAAACTGAATGTTTTAAATAGCAACAATTCTAAAAGTATCTTTTAATGTTACAAAAATAACCTCTAAATTACAGGTAATTTAAATAAAAGCAGATTTATCAACGTTAATTCATTTAAATAAAAATATATACTTTTGAATCACCAGTCACATTAAAAAAAAATTAAAAAAGTAGTTTAAAAAATTTAAGAAAACGTTTTCATTTCCCCAAGAAAGCAAAATGTCTACAAATTTTTCATGGATACGTACGTTACGGCATTATCAACATCTAGCAGCAATCGAAGTACGCAATCTATTTGTCGATATTTATCTTTACAACCATGGTCACACAATTTTGACTCCGAACAAATGACCTGATCAACGACTGAGCTAATACCGTTTCATTAGCATTTTATTTCCGCACCAAGACTGCTAAAAGACTGTCAGTCGCATTATTTAACTCGCAATAGTATTCGAAATGAGGTTTTAAAAAGTTGACGATAAAAACTATCCTTAATGGAAACAAAACCCACATCAGTAGTATTTGATCAAAATCCTAAGCAAAATTTTTTTTATCTAAATAATCAAAAAGAAAAAGACTCGTTAATTTTTTTCTCATTTTTAAACTAGTTCAAAAAATTACGTAAAAAAAAAGTAATCTTCTTTCAAATTTTCAAAACTGAAACACTAATTAAAAATATCCAATAAACCGTAAATAAATAAGTTTTTTACCATTTTTTTCCCTTTCTCCCCCCTCTACTTATTTACCCACTTTTGATTTTAGTGAAATTTAAAGAAAACCGTTCTATAGGCACGTTAATCGGATAAATACAGCTCAACTCCCACCACTCCTACCCTGCACTAAAATACACACAAACTAACGTCTGAAAACGGGGCGAAAAGAAAATTTGTTGCCCCAACAATCCATCTTTCTTGGGGCGCAAGCAGGCGAAAGTTTTCAGCCCCCACAATATGCACGTCTTTGACGTAAAACCCTTTACAGCGCGCAGGTGTTGCACGGCATAGTTGTTGAAAGAGCGTTATTAATCACTTGCTTAAGTTGACGCACTAATTAAGGAAATTTTTGCATTTTTCCCGCATTCTTCAACAAGTTTTATACAGATACGGCCAACTATACGGCCGCCAAGTTTTAAAACAACTTCAGTTCTGAAGCCATGATCACTAAATAATTATATATGCCCTCCCGTTTTATCCTTTTTTCTCCTTTATTTTTCTGCTCGTGTTTTACCTTTAACGAAACAAAGCTCCCAGATACGGCGTTGATTGGATAAGGAAATCTATTTCCACCCAAAATGATTGCGAGGGATTTTCTTATTTCGTAATTAAAGAGGGAAAAATTGGCTGCTTTAGGGATTTTTAGAATCATTCGTTGAAGGAAGAAGAAAAAAAAAAGGATTCGTGGGTTTGTTAAGTTTTAAAAGTTTCACATCCGAGAATAATTAAAATGTTTAAATAAAAGCTTACGAGTGAAATTGAATTTAAAAATAGAAGAAAATAAATAAATGGAAATACATTAAAAAATAAAAACACAACAATCAAAATTGAAAAATTGATTCATTTGATGCGTGATAAAAATGTTCTTTAAATCGAAGTTTTAAAAATGTGTGTCTTGCAAAGAGATTTTTTACTTGATGTGCAAGTACTCAAGCTCTGTTTGAAATCGGGATAGTTTTGTAGTAAATGCACTAAGACGGTCAAGTGTTATGTTTAACGCTGTATTTCAAAGCTCTTTCGCCAAAAAAAAGTTTAAAAAAAGTAACAGTTTAAGTGCCTTACACTCCAAACAAAGCGATCATTTTAAACTATCTATATCATCTTGCTGCGAAAATTTATCTGGGCTTTAAAATTTACATAAAACTTAAATATATTGAAAGTTACTAAGCTTTTTTGAAAATCGTTAATTTGGCAACATTTTTTTACCTAGATGAAAATTATCAAAATCATTGCCTTATACGCATTTTTGCAAATTTTTATGTGTCCAGATAATGCAACATTGAAGTAAATTTTTGAATATTAAAAATTTTTCTTTTTCTCAAAACTGTGACTTTTCTCCATATTGACGGTTAGCCCCACTTTCATGATAAGCATAGATGGCGCTGCCTAAAGATAGGCTAAACTTGATCAAATGATCATGAGTACTATTGCAAACTTACATCAATTATAAAAAAAAAAAAAAAATTATTTTTTTAAAAAAAAGCATCATTCATTGCTACGTGAAAATGCTCCTTCAGTACTAAGACATGATAAATTTGAAGCATTTGATGGACAGGATAGGGCAAAAAATGTTACAAGATTTACACAGAAACAATCCAAATTCGAATCCCGTTATCAGCAGTTGATTCCATTTTATTCTCAGCTTTCCTGAACTACGTTACTACAGGCGTTAAAATATTCTCCGTGATTCTGCCTTAATTTACTATCGACTGCGTCAGAGCCGTGGTGGCTCAGGGGATAGAGTGTTCACTTACGAACGAGGTGAACCGGGTACGAATCCCAGCGATGACTGATTGATACGAATTCCGCACCCGACTTACCACCGACCACAGTGCTGACGTAAAATTTCCTCAGTAATAGACGGATCATGGGTTAGAGTCCCCTTGCTATCAGACTAACCGTATGAGGTTTTCGTGGTTTCCCTCTCCATGTAACACGTGTGGGTTAGTTAAACTGAAAAGTTTTTCAAGTCAGCAAATATCTCTCAATACTTGATACAGAAATTCCCTTTTCTTCTTGATTTGCGTTCAAAACTACAAGAGTACGAAGTTGAACATTAGTAGCCGTAAACTCAAAATTAGGTTAACTGTTCAACGACGGTTATAAAATAAAATATATACTGATAGCAGTTCATTAGTATTGCTTTAATCCCTCTCAAAGGTGCATTAACGAACCATTTCAATAAATATTTTTTTATTAACACTATGATGTATATTTTTCCCAGATTTTATTTTTCTGCTATTTTCAAGGGTTCTGAAGACATTTACAAAATATTAGTAATTCAATTCAAGTAAACACTTTCTGTTAAGATTTTCTTTTTCTTTTTTTTTACCTTGAAACGGTTATTAGCAAATGTGACTTTTTGAAAATGTATCATAATTCCATTAGAGATTAATCATATGGTTTTATGATGGAATAGAGTTTCAAGCTCTGTAATTGAAATAAAAATAAAACAAATGTCTTAAACAAACCAGTGTTCAACAAAATGATTTATCCATTGATTTGACCAATGATCCATATGCGCTCCATTTGATTTCTTAGAAAGTTTCGCTCTTTCATGAACAGAACGTTTTTTGCGTCTTAATAAATATTATTCAAACATATTTCAATGAAAATTATTCTACATTTTTTTAAATTTCTCTGCTTGGTCAAAAATGGATAAATCACCTGACCATTGCCCAAAAATAGTTTCTAGAATTCTATCTTAATTTATCGGTGTCTGTTTACAAGCCGGCAACGGCTGATTGTGATAATCATGAATTAAGTCAAAATATTGACTATTTTTTAAGCTGAAACTAATTTCATTTTAAATATTTTTGTATATTTATCATCTGAAAATTTTATTTTATTTAAAAATGAGACAAAACTATTAAATAATTTGAAACAGATAAATAAATTCTATGAGATAACATTTACAAAGAACAATTGAAAGCTAATAGCTTTTAACTTTGAAGGCTATTCTGTGTTTTTATTAGTTCGACTGATGTACAGAAATTCGCACAACGGCTTTTTTTTTCTATCCATTTTCCAATATAACAGAGTTGATTACTTCAATTCAACCTATTGAGTGAAAGATTTTTAGAAAGATTTTTTAAATTTTAAAAGTTCTCTTTCCTTTAATTCTCTATTAAAAAAAATCATTTCATTCAGTGAAATGTAGACTGAAATACTTTTATTTTAGATTTAAAAAAGAAAAAACCACAACTACATGTAAAGGGAGTGGATAATAGAACACCCTGCGCATTTTTTAAGGTATTATTATGTACATAAATACATATAGAGCATAAATAGTGATTATTTTTATTAAGAAATTTTTATTTAATTTCTAACTATTTGTAACTCATTTCCTGTTATGATGATATTCTGTTACATCTCTAAGCCTATATTTCTATATCATGTCCTGAAATAAATACATGTTTCTTATTCCTGTCTCTCTTGCTAACTTCTGTTATATGTAAAGATAAGATAGTTTTTTTAAGATGGACAAAAAAAATCGATAGCGATGAAAAGAGAAGATGAAAAATTCTGAATAATTCATGGTTAGATTCGAGTTGTGTTCTCTAAGACACCAAGATGATACCTTTTCTTCCTTTGAATGACTCCCTTCACTTGGATATGCAAGCTATAAATATATAAATAGAATTTATATTCTACTTTTTGACATTTTTTTTTTAACTTAACCAAAAACAGAGATGTAGAAGACTTATTTTGACATTTCAGTTTTTGTTAAAGCAGAATTTTTATATAGTCAAAAGTAATTAACTCAAAACTGTTGAATATTTCAAACTTCGTTGCTTAAATCTTCGTTTTTGTTAAAATTACATTTATGAATAATTGTACCATATTAATTCTTTCTTTTTGATGATTTCTCTACTTTTGACAACAAACGAATTCTAATTGTAGACATTTTTTTAGCGTAACCAAAAACAGAGATGTAGAACACTTATTTTGACATTTTAGTTTCTGTTAAAGCAGAATTTTTATATAGTCAAAAGTGATTAACTCAAAACAGTTAAATATTTTGAACCTCGTTGTTTAAATCTTCGTTTTTGTTAAAATTACATTTATGAATAATTGTACCATATTAATTCTTTCTTTTTGATAATTTTTCTACCTTAATTTTGATACTTTTTCTATAACTAACAAATTCTAATTGTAGACATTTACCGTGATCAAAAATAAGGATACATAAAATTTCATTTGATATTTTAAACTCATGATGAAGCAAAAGTTTTATATAGTTGTTAAAAAAAATGGTTAATTCAAAACAATTAAATATTTCAAATTGCATTGTTTAAATCCTTGGTTTTTCTAAAAATGATTTTTATGAGCATTTTACTATTCACCATCAATCCTTAAAAAACAAACAAACCGTACCAGAAGTCTTGAAGTCCTCTTCTGACGTCATAGCATTAACGTGACTATTTCTTTTTCTGACTTTCTGGTTATACTCGGAATACTCAGTTATTCTGAATTTAATTTTTGTGTCGTGTTTTTGCGAAAAAAATATGTTCTTCATATTTTAAAATATCAGATGAAGGGAGTAAGGTGAATTCTTCTTCAATTTTTGTATTTTTAATAACTAACAAATTCAAAGTTGAGGCATCGTAACCATACACATCCAAGTTGACGACCTCTTCCGATATTTTAGCTTTTCGATTAAAATTTTTTACGTATTCAAAAAGAATCGTAACTCATAACAGTTAAATATTTCAAATTAACGTTTTTTTTTTTTTTTTTTTTTGTTTTTTTTTTTNTTTTTTTTTTTTTTAAGTTATACTTCTTATGCGACTTCCAACAAGGTTGCGTTAAACGTTTAAGCTACATTTTCATTGGCCGGGAAATCACGTGGTAGGATCCAGTTTTCCCTCTTTCATTTCCATATTGCTTTGGTTCTCACTAGCATAAAAATAATAAAAGTTATAAAAGTATTGTTTTTCTGTAAGTATTTTTTTAGTTTGATTTGATACACATATATTTAATAGGATTCGCGATCGCAACGATCGAGTCCGCCCTCTATCGGGAGCCTGTAAATATCAGACATTAATTTATCACGTTTTCATTTAGTTCCATCAAACTCATAGGCTATGACGGACGCCATTTTCTTAGCAGCAAATAAAAATAAAAATTTCCCTAAGGAACAGCTGAAGAACTTGAAAAAACTAACCAGAACATGCCAAACATTGAAGCAGAACACGCCAAGCATTTGAAGAACAATTTCTGAATAATTTTTACCTTTCAATTACCAACAACATAACTTACGATTTCATGATCACTTGCTGTTACAGATGTGTATATTACGGTAAAATAATTTTTTCTGTCTTCAATTCATTACAAATTAAAATGTAGTCAACATTGCTTTCGTAGATTAAGTAAAATAT
>NC_092204.1:103466707-103501840 GCF_043381705.1 Parasteatoda tepidariorum | reverse complement strand
AAGGCAAGATATATAGCTGATCCTTCTGCGACTGCTGATTCTTCTACAATTAACGTCGCAGGTTACGAAGTTTAATTTCTTCCGCGCGGAGGGACTCCACGCACAATTTTTTTTATTTTTTTTTATTTGGTTTTGCAAAAATATCATTGAAACATTTAAGAACTTTATATAATATTAATTCTCCCTTTTTTTTCAATTTCTCTGCTCTAGAAAATCAGCAAATTCTAGTTTTTTGCCATTTTTTTTGTTACGTGACTAAAAACAATAAGGTAAGCATATAGGACGTTTCACTTATTTTGCTGACCACGGAAGAAAGGGGCACCAAAAATTGCTTACGTGGTATTTGGTAGATCGGTAAGTCATTTGTTTCGCACTAGAGTCAAAGAATATACTTAGAGGAGGAAGTCTAGCTTCCATAGACATAATGTAAACCAGCCCTACAAGATTAGGTGCGGTCCCTGCGTATAAAGGAAAAAACAAGATTTAGGAGCACAACAGAAGAGGTTATTGAAGCGGGTGTGCACCCTCTTCTCTTCGTAACCAATGCTGGAATAAAGAAGAGATCTTTAATCTTTTTCTTTGGTTTGGGTGCTGTATTTACACACTTTTGATAGACAGTACTGTACTATTAATTAATGTACTTCTTTGAGAACACATTTACATCATACTTTTTAATTAGATCTGCTAACACATTTTGGCATAGAAAGAAAGAATAAAAGGGCAAGTGGAAGCGTACCCAACCATGCATGTATACTTTTATTCTTATTTAATAACAGTCGTTGAACACCCGACCCAATGTTTGAGTTTACGACTACTAATGTTCAATTACGTAGCCTTGTCATTTTGAACCCAGTCCAGAAGACAAGAGAACTCCTGGATGAAGTATTGGGGGAAATTTGACTTCGTGGAGGACTCTTTGATGGAATTTACCCGCATTTGCGTGACATGGAGAGGAAGACCACGAGAACCTCCCACGGTTAGCTTGAGGGCAAGGGGACTCTAACCCATGATATGTCTGCCATTGAAAATATTTTACGTCACCACTGTGGTTGGTGTTAGCCGGGTGTCGAATTTGTATCGACAAGCCATCACTGAGATTCAAACCCAGTACTGGTAGCTGGTTCGAATATCGCCGTAACCCTGGATGCGTCTTTGTGTTTTCTTTCTCTAACGTGAGCTGTTTTTTTTTATTTGCCAAAGCCGTTTTTCTAATGAGTACACAAACCAGCATATACTATAGTGTTCGAATTAATTGGGACAAGCAAGATTTTCTCACTCGAGTTGGTATGGGATTGTCAGTGATGTCCCGAACCGCTTCAAACCATTTATATCTGCTTTGAGCTGCGGTGACGGATAGACCTTCGCTATAATTTACTCTTCTGACTGGTTTTAGAGTATTTGTAGTTCAGTTGTGAGCATTTCAGTGTGAAAACTGGTGGTTATAATTTTGAGTTTAGTCTAACACAAGTTATGTGCTTTGAAAAGATGGCTATTAGTCCGAGGAAGCGCTCTAAAATTATCGCTCTTAATGAACACACTTCTATGACTGTAAGAGACATCGCTACAGCAGTTGGTGTAGGGAAATCTAGTGTTTCCAGAATTCTTAGAACATTTCAAGATTCCGGCTCATCCTCTCCAAAAAGAAAAGGAAAATGTGGACGCAAACGGAAAACTACTCCAAGAACTGATAAAAGTCTAATAAGAAATAGTAAAATTAATCCAAGAAAGACGAGCACAGACCTCCGAAGGGATTTATTGGATTGTGGTGTTGATGTGAGTACTTCAACTGTACGAAAAAGGCTTCTAGAAGTTGGACGTAAGGCAAGAAGACCAAGGAAAAAACAATTTCTAACTCAGAAAATGATGAAAAAACGTTTAGCATGGGCCAGAAAATACCAAAAATGGACTGTAAATGACTGGAAGAAAGTGGTTTTCAGTGATGAAACACATTTATTTGTGCAGGGATACAAATCAAGTGTAGTTAGACGAAGTGAAGGCGAAAGTCTGAGACCAGATCATATCCAACAGACTGTAAAACACCCTTCTAAACAAATGTTTTGGGGTTTCTTCACAACAAATAGCACTGGAAGCTTAGTGCCTCTAAAAGGCATGATGAATTCAGCCAAATACATCGATATATTACATAGTAGGATTGTTCCATTCATGGAAACATTCGACGGAACATTTCAACATGATTTGGCCCCTTGTCACAATTCCAAACTGGTCCAGAATTTTATGCGATAAAACAAAATAAAAGTGCTTGATTGGCCTGGTAATTCACCAGACCTAAATCCCATTGAGAAACTATGGCATATTCTATGGAATCGCTTAGCCAAGATGAATTGCACGACAGGAGAACAAGTGATAAAAAGTGCTGTTCACGTATGGTTCCACGACGATGAAGTCAAGAACATGTGCGCTACACTAGTGGAATCAATGCCAAAACGTGTTCTTGAAGTCATATCTGCTAAAGGAGGACATACTTTATATTATTACAGACATGCATCAATGTAACTTCAGGTATGTAATGATTAAAAGCTAAAGTTTCAATAAATAACTTTTTTTTCATTTGTCCCAATTAATTCGAACAGTATAGTATATGTATAAAAGTACGAAGTGGACTGATCATATAGACACGGCTCCCAGTAGAACACCGAAATCAGGCATCACTGGCTTCGGTCAGTAAGCGGTTTGGTGACCACTTTGATCAGCCTGCGTAGGGATGGAGGGTGCGAAGCAAAGCAGGGGAGCCATCCCCTCTGCAGAGGATCAAAATTGCGAGAGCATATCTTCGAATAATCTTCAGGGATGCTTCCCAGACCATCGCCCATAGCCCATTATACAGCTCTAGTGCGGCGTAAATAAAGTACCTGCCTAACTACTAATAACTTAAATCACGCTGTAAAATTCTAGTTTACGTGACACACTTGGCGTGATTTTGAAAAATGCCGTTAACGTCGAAATGACCTTTGACGCTTGTCGTCAAACTTGTAAAATCACACCACGAATTACTAAATGCAAATTGACTTAAAAGCAATAACCCATCTAATCTTGCTAAATCTGCCTTTATAGATCGCAAACTTTTTCGCCCTTTCAAACATCGCCAATGTCGCCTAATCCATCACGTAACGTAGACTGGAATTTACCCGTTCTCGAAATTTCCATTTAGTTGTTATGATATTTTAATCCGTTTGATTCTTTCTATTGTTACTTAACTGATTGGTGACTAACTCTATTAACTGATTGTTTGATTGCATTAACTTGATCATTTAGGTGTCGAAAAATAAATTAATACCAGTATGTTATTGCTGGATTAAAAAACTTCACTCGGTTCAAAAATATACAGATAGGAAATTATTTTACATTTTCGAAGTGGATGAAGTTTTTTAATCAAGTAATATCTTACCACTTCAGTTTCTTGGAATTATTTATTTAATTATCCTTATTTTAATTTAAATGAAACTAAACGTTCCTGCTATTCCAGCGAAGATCTTATTTTCACTCTGAGTACATGGTAGGTATAGTTTGTCTAAAGTAAGAACTGCCCAAGTCATTCGTCTGGACGCGTATCGGTGACTATGGTAACCGAAGCTACCCTCCCTGAAATGCGCTATTCTTGTTTCCATAGCAGCAGACGGCCTCAGACTTTGTGACGGGGGGGGGGTGTTCTTACCGTAGACAAAGTATAATATCCAGAATGTCTAGGTATATAAGGAAATGAAACAATCTTATGCACTTTCACGGATCACTCTAGTTAATCTGCATCTAGATATTCTGCAAAATTACTTCCTCAGCAGTAACACAAAGAGTAAATTTTTCTGCGCCATTTTTTTTTTCTGGGTGGGGGATCAATCTGCCATCTTGAAGAAAACTTATCAGTTAAAAAACAGTTAAGCGTGAAAATATACTAAAATTATACTAAAAATAAGTTGGAATTATGATTTAAAAAATTTAATCAAAACATAAATACTGCAAAATCCCGACCTAAATTTGAAAAGAGACTTTCGTTACATTTTTCCATTGTCTGCATCTTTATCTTAACCACAATTCAAAAATATTTCAAGTTCTCGCTTCGTGGCTATCACTTTTTCCATCTTAATTTCAAGAAATTCTATCCAATATGAACATACAGACACTTTGCTTCTTAAAACCAAATATTCTTTTTATTTCGCCCCCCCCCCATTAATGAATCAGTTAGTTTAAGATGGGAGAGAGGGGAAAAAAATCTTTTTTGCCGAAATTCAATCTTTTGTATCGTCCTGCTCTCCCTTCCATTTTCGTTTTCAAAACCTTACACTCCCCTCTTGGTGGAAGGGGGGGGGAATGTAGAAAAGAGGGGGACCTAAGCAAGAAATAAAATTCCAACTAATTAGATTCTGCCATACCAGCTAATTAATAACTGGGCGACTCATTAACAGAAAGGGTTATGGGGTTTCTATCGTGCTTATGCGTGCTATACTGTTGGGAGGGAAAGAAGGGATGTTGTGGCGCAAAATTCGTCTGCACTTTTAAATTTTCGAGTTCGAAATTATAAAAAAAGTGGGTAAAATATAAAGAAAATATTCTGATTGCGGTTTGGTATTCGTTTGTGTTTGTTCTGCTTTTCGAAAGTTATAGAAAGGAAAACCCCCCCGACACCATCCACCCTCGCATCTTTGAAATGAAACATTTTTATTTCATCTGTTTCTGTAATTGGCTTTGGAATCCTATGAGGAATTTTGTGAAATACAGAAGAAAAAAGCAGCGTGGGTCTGCAGACGATAAATAAGTTGAGATAGGAAATATTAACATATCTTTGAAGGAAAATATGTCGGGCGGCCGCTTTGAGCTCGCTTTATTCATTTAATTTTATTATTTTTTTTAAAAACTGTGAATAGAAACTGCAATCTTAAATTCTTAGATTGTTAAAAGAAATATTGCATAAAGAAGTATCAAAAATATGAATATGTTTCGGAAATAATAACAAACAGCAGCAATTGTACTTCTTATGTTTGATTCTAAGTGTTATTCTGTTATATTATTCAATTTATTTAATTTAATTTATAATTTTAGAGAGCAACTGCGACAGTTTTTTTTTAATATTTATATAATGAAAATGTTATTATTAGCGTAAAGCTTAATTTATAGCTCGGGGTCGTATTGGAATGTTTGTAATAACAAGATTGTGTTACATTACATTTAACCATTTTTACATTTAGTAACACTTAGGCGCACACATTAGATTAGGCACTCCGGTGGCGCCGCTCACATCGCTGGTGGAGCTGAAGGTTGTGAGTTCGATTCTGGCAACCTACAAAACCACTGGCGTGTCAATGTGTACGCTAAATCTGTCGTGGCAGAACGTTGTTTGTGGTGTGGGAGACTTACTCTGTCCACATCGCTTGACCGGCATCAAAACTGAGTAGCATTCCTACCATAGCCGTTAAGAAATAAAGTCCAGATAAACTGCGCTAGATTTTATTTATGCTAAACTAGGTTGTAGGCCGAGCTTATTATGGCTATAAGCTAGGCTTAGCTTATTATGCTAGGTTTTATTTGGGTGATGAGTTGTGCAACACATTCGAAAACATTTACGGGACTGTACAGGCCTTCTTCACTGCTGGAAAATGAACTGCGAAAAAAAAGAAAATTTCCAGATATAACCGAAAAATCCCCACATTTCATGTTGGTTACGATATAATATTACTTAACACTATATTCCTTTATTTTCAGTTACACTTTTAACTCGAAACTAATCGTAAAAAGAACTTAGTATATTTTGAAAATGATTTAAAAGGGGCCAGATGTTTTGATTCAATTGTGGCGAACAAGGACTAGATTAGAAATCATAATCAGTCTATGATTGCCACAAGAAACTTGAAGGTGCTAAGAAAATAATTGCGTTTCAACTAATGTTTCGGCCATTTTCAGATCTTTTGAATCTCTACTACTTTGTTCTTTAAGGATTCGCAAAGTTTTCCTCTTTTCTTCGCTTACGTATTCAATTCGCTTTCGATTTCAATTATACTTGCATATGTTACTGTAAAAGTCCGAATTCTGGAAAATCAAATTCATGGATAAAAATTAGGTTTTACCGGTAAAACCAAACTTTTACGAAAGTGTACGAGTACGAATTATGCTTTAATATGATTCCATTTCGGCCATTTTATCAAGCATTCGCAGTAAAAAATAGAAGTTACCAAAGTCACTTTGTTATCCTAGGCTTTACCGGTGAAACCTGGGATTTGCCCGACTTCGCGCTTTTACAGTAATATCAGTCTGTCAGTGTCTGTTCTAGAAATGCGGGTAACCTAGGCACAAAATTGTCGGGGGTCCTCTTGTCATTACTTAAACAAAATTTATCTGTTGTTTAATAATGAAGTGTTCTTAAATTATTTATAACGTAAGTGAATTACGTTAGATTTAGTAAATTTGAGCTTATATCTATTTCAATCTTTGATAACTCATAATTCTAATAAACAATTAAGGGAAAAAGCAAAAAGGAATTATTTGAAACATTAAGGAGGCCAACAGAAATGAGGGGGCCAAAGACCTGGACATCTCAGACCATATGATAAATCAGGCACTGGAGTCGTCCAGTCTGTCTGTGTGTATGCCCACATCTTGAGCACTGTGGACAAAGGGTTGTACTTATAGCAATTTTTCTTGGATCCGCCATTGCGCAATCCGATTTTTTTGAATATTTAATTCGAATTTGTTTACATTTAATTTTTAAAATTTACCATGTCGGATAAATAATAGAGCCATATTATTTGATGTTGTTGTTGTCGTCGTCCATTTAGGCAGGGGGTGTGAGATTGTTGTTGTTTTCCAGTGGCGCCATTTATGGCAAGAAATTCGACTTATGCCACACCCATATGTCGCACTCGTTTATAATGCGGACCCATTCAGACATCCCTTCATTCATCCACAGATCGTAATTATGATCAATCTCCAATTCAGTACCCTCAGAGGTATAATTTGTTACGGAAGCATGGTGGACCTTGTGACCCGACAGATTTAACGTGCATTTTCTCCATTTACTAGACGAGGAGTCTTCGGCCTGCTGGATTCGAACTCACGTTCTCAGGAACGAGAGTCCAGCTCCCTGCCAACCAGGCTATCCCGACCATATTCTTTCATTTAAAGGTTTTTAGGGCGCATACAATTTCAATGGTTGAAATGGGCCCATGAACTACTGGACAATCTTTTTTAGTCCCTTTCAACGTCTTGAAAAGCGGTATTCCTTTATTGACGACTAAAATTATGTTTTTAACTTGAGAATGACTGCCAATGGAATGACTAAATAAAGAAGAAAAAAATATGAGCATTAAATAATTACAGATGAGACCATTAAATTTTTAAATAGTTGAATCTTTCACCCAAAAAAAGAGAAGAAAAAAAACTTTAAAAAAAACTTTTAAATGCATTTTTATCATCCAAATGAAATTCTTCTATTCCTTTCCATTATACACCCTCATTCATCTGTTTCATAATCTTTTAGAAGGGATTTTTTTTTAGGAATAGCAAAGAAATCTGAAGTTACTAAATAAATAAATCAAAAACAAAATGAATACGCAAAATTAAAATTCACTTGATTATTTCAACTTTCAAATGCACTAAATAATAAATTCACGTTAAATTTGAAATAAAATAATCAACCATAATTTGGTGTAGTTATTTTATGCTTGAATTTTTTAAATTAAAATTTCATTTCCTTACTTTTTCTTTAAAAAAAAAAAAAGAAGCCACCACTGTATGAGACTAATCAATGGGGAGCCGCAAAGATGCGAGTATATAGTGAAGAATCACGCATTACAAATCAGATCATATCCCTTCAAAAAAGTATGAGGAGCCACGTAGCGTTAAGTTCGTGAAAGCGACCTGTCTAGCGACCGAAGATAGTCTGAATGAAAATTTAATACTTCAAAAAAGTATTTTAAAGTATTATTTTTAAAGTATTATGAGAAACAGAGATCAAAGGAAAAAGTATATATACTAACAAAAAAAGTTTTTTAATGAAGTTCATGTTATTTCATATAAAAAGTTCCAAAATCGCCGAACTATATTGCCAAAGGACAATAAAACATTTACTGAAATATTCTGAGCATTTTCCAACCGAGCACACTTAAAACTCATGTTTATCCCTTTTCGAATCTTTTTATCACGCTTTCGAAACAAAAGGAAATAACCATTCCCAAAGTAATTTCATTTATGCAATGATTTGATCGGCTCTCCATTGCAAGATGTTCTCTTTCAATCGTTCTCGAATTATAAAATTCCCTAACTGCAACCATCACCGCAGGCAATGATGACCTTCCTCTTCGAAACTTCCCATATAATTTCCATCAAACCCCTCTCGTCTGCGTCGAAAATCAATTGCAACTTTAAACCCTCTCGACACACAATTGAGTTTCTCTTTTTTTTTCCCTACTGTCGTACTTCCTCCGTCATTATTCCCTTCTTCATTTTTAAAAATTCCCTACTCAGTCTTGTTACACTCCTACAGTTCGCTTTCATTACCCATTTGGAATATTTTCTTTCACCCCAACTCCCTCTTTAGAACTTCCCCCCACCCCTTCTCGTAACAGCAGCAGAGTCATAATATTTCAATATTTACTCTCTGTAAATGTACAAAGAGAGCATTTTGTTTGCACATTCTGCGAGTGTGTGTGAAGAATTTTAGATTTCCTTTTCTTTTTCCTGCAAAAATGAGGAATTTCTTTTTAATTTGGTTTTTAAAAGAGGGGGGGGGGTAGAAGGATGTTGTATTATGTAAGTGCCCCGAGTGTTTGCGTCGTTTTGGAAACAAAGAACGTTTCGAGTTAAGGCGATAATGGAATATTTTTAAATTTCAAAAATGAGATTGGTTAACGAGATTCGGTAATGAGAGGCGAGTATTGAGAAATTCAAGAATACATTTTGACAATAAAATACATTCTCTGCGCACTGGTTAGAGTAATTTTCTTTTTTTAAAAATTAATGTGCGCCATTAATTATTATTCCTCGTTCTTTGTGTGAATAAATAATAAGTTTAATTATAACAAAATATTATTAATGTTCTGCCATAATAATCAATTCGGGTTTAGTCATCTGGTATTAAAAACATATTTTAGCGTCACTGCTTAGCCCTTTTCATTTAATTTGTACTCTTGAGATGCATCATTTTTGGTAAACATCACTGCTTAGCCCTTTTCATTTAATTTGTATTCTTGAGATGCATCATGTTTGGTAAACGTCACTGGTTAACCCTTTTAATTTAATTTGTACTCTTGAGATGCATCATTTTTGGTAAACATCACTGCTTAGCCCTTTTCATTTAATTTCTATTCTTGAGATGCATCATGTTTGGTAAACATCACTGCTTAGCCCTTTTCGTTTAATTTGTACTCTTGAGATGCATCATGTTTGGTAAACATCACTGCTTAGCCCTTTTCATTTAATTTCTATTCTTGAGATGCATCATTTTTGGTAGACATCACTGCTTAGCCCTTTTCATTTAATTTGTACTCTTGAGATGCATCATTTTTCGTAAACATCACTGCTTAGCCCTTTTCATTTAATTTGTATTCTTGAGATGCATCATGTTTGGTAAACATCACTGCTTAGCTCTTTTCATTTAATTTGTACTCTTGAGATGATGTTAAGAAATATATTCCTTCTGATTATATTTAACTCGAAAACTATATACTAAACTTTTAATTTTTATACTATTGGTATAAGCACTATATATAATAGTTGTACCTATTACTATATTTAGTTCTTCTAACTATTGCGCTATAGTTTAAAAACTTCATTCCCTTAAAAAATATACAAAAGGGAAATAACTGTCGACATGTTTCAAGCGCTCAAAAATAGGAGCCATTTTCAAGATTTGCCAGACGTGAATAAGACGACGCAAAAGTGATTTGGAATAGAAAACTTAAAATTACCAACTAAAAATGAAAAAATAAAGATGAGAAACAGAACTAGAAAAAGCCCTGTAACTAAGAGGGGGGGAATGAGAAATAGAACAAGAAACAGAGCCAAGAGGGGCAAATCAGGGTAAAATGCATTTCCACGCGCTATGGAGAAATGGTGAGGAAGTAATGTCGTTAAGAAAAGAAATCGTCTTTCATGTGAATAAAAGAAAAGATTCCAGGGCATCAAGATGAATTGATGTGACTGGAGTGGAAATAATTTTATCATTCTTGAACATAAATTCAATTTCGACAATGCCAAAATAATTTCCATCCTCCCCCCAGTCACAACTTGTCACGCTGTCTTCTTTTCTTCATACGAATGCTGATTCCCTTGTTAAAGACATTAGTTCCTCACCACTTCTCCATAGACCGTGGAAATATATTTTACCCTGATTTGCCCCTCTCGGCCACTGTGGATCCTCTAGTTCTGTTTTTCATTCCTTTTTTCGGCTACTGTGGTCTTTCTAGTTTTGTTTCTCACCTTTAGTTTTCCATTTTCAGCTGTTAACTTTAAACTTTCTATTTCATATCACTTTTGATTCTTGTAACAGGTGACTTTTTCCGATGAATCGCCTTCCATCGGAGAGACGGACGTTGACGTATACGGTGTGAAACGTCTGAAAGAAAACACACCGCAACATTTTCCGGAAGTGTCCGTAAACTGGAGGAGGGAGCATTATTGTCTGGGGAATCTCTCATTATTATGAAAGACCAGAGGGCTCAACACAAGTTAGCATGGGTCCTTGCGGACCATGTGTGCAACTACATGCGAATTGTTTTTCCTCAGAATGTAATGAATTTCCTCATCTACCAGTAGGACAATGCGAAGTGTCATACAGCTCGCAGTGTACGTGCGTGGTTCGAAGAGCACGAGAAAGAGTTTGTCGTACTCCCCTGGCCACCAAACTCCCCCGATTTAAATCGAGAATCTGTGGGGGCTTCTCGATTGGATTGTTCGCGCCATTGATCCTCAACCGCGTAACCTAGAGCAGCTGGTCACGGTACTGGAGTCGACAAGGCTCAAAATCCCAGTGAACATTTTCAAGAACTCTCTTCCTGCTCCTCTTGCTGCAATCCACTCCGTGAAAAGTGTTTTCTGGCTTGCTTTTGAACAAAGTGTTCACATCAATGTGACTAGACTGTGTAGTATTGTTCATATTATTTTATACTCCAATTGTATAAACTATTGTGTAATATTTTAAAGGTATCATGGATAGAGTAAACAGGTCATTGGTATCGTAACCATATGTATGCCTGTATCTGTATAGATTAGCACTGTATGTAATATTTACAGAGATGTACTTAGTGCTGGGTTTGTTTGTTACTGATTTTAAGTATCTACCTAACACTCTGATGGTCTGCCTTAACCTGAGAAGGAAAGCTGAGGAGTCTCTTCCGACTTACGAGTTGATCTGATGATACTGTATCATCATTCCAAGAGTCTGGTTATCTTCACATTTTTCAATCATTTATGGTAGATACATTGCACGAGTTATCTAAGTTGAATCTCTTAAAAAAAAAGTGATGATTGAAATGCTCACAAAAATATACTCGGGATCAGTTTAAAAATTCTTCGCAATAGACTAAGTATTTGAACTCTGCATCTCGTTCTATGTAATCATAATGAATCATAGAGTTAAGCGAACAATATAGAAATGTTAACAGATAAGTAAAAGTTTCTAGAACTACCTTTAGATAACATCACCCCATTGAACAGGAATGTGCCTGCCTAAAAATCTTGGTCATTTACACCAAAAACAATCGGTCTAACCATTCTATTTTATAACCGGCGTTAAACAGACCCAATACTGAGTTTTCTACTATCAACTCCTTAGCCTTGATAATTTTGAACGCAAAGCAGAAGATAAGGGAACGTATGGATCAAGTATTGGAAAAAAACTAGCTTGCGAGAAGGAATTTTCGATAGAACTAACCCGCATTTGCGTTATATGGAAAGGAAAACTATGAAACCGTGGTTAGCCCGATGGCAAGAGATTTCTAATCCATGATCCGTCTAACACTGAGGATACGTCAACATTGTGGTCGGTGCAACCCAGGAGCAGAATTCCTATCAGCCACCTCTGGTATTCGAACCAGGGTGACCTCATTGGAAGGCGAGCCTCACTGAGCCACCTCTCATGAACAGTTTATAAGTGTGGCTTGTCATTGCATTGCCAGGTGTTCTTCAATCTAAAAACTTTGCATCAAACTGAGTGTTGATCTTTACAATCAACGCTCATTTTCTTATTTGGCTTTTACGATCAATGATGTTAATTATAAATTGATCAGTTTGGTTTCGATTGCGCTTTTTTCTTTGCCTTATATATTCAATAATTAATATATTTCAATAATTAATTGCCATTGCGATCTCTCTCATTTCGATCCTTATATTTTTTTGACAAGAATTCTACAAATATGCTAACGCATATCTGCCCACGTACGAAAAACTCGTCCTTTTATAGTCATCATTTATACCAGCAGTCAATTGACGAAAATTCGACATTTTTTCATTGTAGTAAATAATTTAATATCCTGAAGAGTGCCGGCATTTCGTCAATGACTGCGAAAAATGCTAGGCGAATATGCGTTGGATGAATTTGAAAACAACAAGTATATTAGATTTTTTTTAATCATTTGAAAAGGATTATCACGAGTAAATAACAAATTTTTCACCTCATAATTTAAATTTGATTTATAAAAGGCAATCGCAATTATATACACACAATCTTCAGTTCGAAATTGCAAGTGGGGTTGCGTTTGGACGGGCGGGAAAAAAGACCGCACAGTAAGCAATTACGGCCACATGAGTAAGCGTGCTTTCTGTTGGAATGTTCCTAGAAAATTGCTTAAATACACCCAATCAATAACAACGACATCAATGCGAATAAAGAAAAGAATACTATCGGTTTTATCTTCCCTGTATTCCATTGCAAAACGAAAATCGTTTGCACATCACGTTTAAACGTGTTTCACCGCGATGCGCGCGCAACGTTGAGAAATCGAGATAATAATTTCGACAAATATTTATCATTCTCCGATTGCATGCCGGGAGATGCGATTACGTGTGTACGCAAATCTCTGTGATAGATGTTGCTAACGGTACAGAATCGCCAGACGAACATTTATTTTAAACCGAATGAAAACAAACACTAGCGCTTTGGCGAGAGGCGGTTTTAGCCGCACTGTTATTAAATTGTTTTCTCCGAATAACCATTTGGAAAATTCTGTCAGATAGCAAGTAAAAGAAAATCGGACAGAGAAAATGGAGATTTACAAATTAGGTTTCGCTTAAAAATGTAAATACGAGTCCATAATCGAGAGTCGAAATATTATTTTTCTTTGATAAATCTTCCATAAGAGGGGATAAATATAAAATTTTGTTCGTGGTGATGTTCGTTAACCTTCCATAGTTTTCTACGTAAAAGAAATTAACAACTATTTATATATTTTCAATATTTGATTTAACATCAGTTTTCTAAATATTAAAAATTCTTGCATTGAATGAAGTTATGTGTTCATATCTACTTTAAGAAAATCAAACTGTTTTTGCTATATCAACTCTTGATGCGCATTTTTAGAATCCTTGTCAAAAACAAATTAATTTGCACATTTAGGGTCGCTCATTAATTTTTAAGCAAGCAAAAAAAAAAATAGCGGAAATAATTTTTTAACGCATTATTAATAAGGAAAACGGGACATTTTATAAGTATTAAATGGGGGGGGGGTAGCTAAAGGTTGTTGGAGGACGATTGCTTGAAATACCTCCAAGTTTCATCAGGTTGATTGGCTTTGATGATTTTCCTCTCACCTTAATGTATACTTAATGTACATTTTAAGAATCCTTGACAAAAATAAAACAAAATAATATGCACATTTAAGGTCGCTAATTAATATTTAAACGAGCAAAAGAAGAAAAAAAGGCAGAAAGAATCCAACGCATTACTAATAAGGAAAAGGGGACATTTTATAATTCGTATATTTGATTCCGTACGGCAGTGTTTCCCAAACTTATGACTTTTGTGTACTCTTTCCAAATTTTTCGTAGCGCTGTGTACCACTAATTAAAAAATTTATGCATTTTTTACTATAAAAAAATTGCGCAGAAGTTGAAAATCACAACTGGCTGTTAACACCACTAATTATTAACTGTTAACTCTGAAAAAAATAGCCAATAGAAAATTACGTAATCGTAAGTTTTCATGGCTAGCTTTGTTTTGTTTTTTTAAAAACTGAAATTTTCGTTTGCTGCAAGATATTTCGTATAAGATCGCGTACCCCCGCTGAACTGTTCCCGTACCCCTGGGGGTACGCGTACCACACTTTACTTTGGGAAACACTGCCGTACGGAATATCCCGTATATAAGAATAAACTTTTCTACTACATCCACCGCTAAGTTATTGATCTGGATTACTTTAAGTCGCATTAAATATACACTCATGCGTTAAAGGCAACAGTTTGAGAATCAGATTCAATTTTAACGATGATTCGAAGATTCAGCAATAATAGATTCCTTTTTGGATAACACTATAACAGTAATTATTCGAGAGCTGTAACATAACAGCTTTTAGTGTAACACATTGTTTTGTAACTGAAATGGGACAATTTTGGGGTGAAAAATTATTCCATAACCAATTATTTAAAATAATTTTTTTTTGGCTAACATTTTAATCTAAAGCAATAGTGGAATGCTTCTTGGTTAACACATCATTCTGTAGCACTAATGGACCATTTTATCGTTCACAAATTATTGTATGATATATCAATAGTATAGCACATTTAGGGTAATAAATTATTTAATAGCAATAAAGGAACACTTTTGGTGTAGCGAGCTTTTTCATATTCTATAAATGATCTTATAAGATACAAAAATAGAGGTTAGAGTAAGATTAATATTGCTTTCTCTCCGAAAATTCTACGTAGATTACTTTTCCTTAGAAATAACGCATGACTTTTTTTTAATTATTATTATTTATTAATCTTTAAAACCTTTACTTTATGGAGAAATAATTTCTCAAGAGTAATTCGGTCGTGCATGTATTGGTTGAGTGAGTGTGTTTCTATTTTTTCAAATAAATAATGTGAATTTGAATCTATTTTTTATGCAGTAGAAATTCTGATCTGAATTGCTTAGTCTTGTAAGATTCAATTCACTGAAGTGTAAATTTTTGCTCATAAAAAGCTAAATTTAACTCTAATAAAGACGAATATTATTTTTTTTTTAATTCACCGAATGACACATATCACTCCAAAAAGGCCTTTAACTAATTGAGATGGAGTCATCAACTCCGAATGCAATCTCGTCTAGAATTCTGCACAATTCGAAACTCAGATTGCGGAAAAAGATTTATGAGCGTGTTCGGACCTGAAATCGGGCAATACTGACGTCACACTGCCCACTACAAGGAAGAAACAAAAATGTTGAGAGCGAAAAAAGGACAAAAAAAAAAAATTCAGGGGGGGCTTAAGAGAGGAATTTGATAAATGGTTCTTCCCGCCCACACTCTCTTGGAGTTACAATTGTTTTCATCGGTTCCCTTCTCCCTTCCTTCCTTACCCACCCTGGAAGGGTTGCCAATATGCATTTTTTCGCATGCCAAGCGTGGCGATAAATTCCGTTTCCGCTAAAACGATCTCACAATTTCTGGAACAAATGCCATTCTACATACTTAAGTTCTAATCCTATAGTATAAGGAGTTAGATGAATCTATTTTATTTTTGTGCGATTCTTTCTTATTTTTATCTGAAGAACACTTTTTATTTTATCTTTTCTCGATTTTTATCAGAAGCAAATGCATAAGGAAGTTTTGGCAAACTACGTTACCGAAACTGATGAGAGCTATAAAAAGCGTAACAAATAATATTTACGTGTGTACAGTGACCCGAAACTCATACAAATAGAAATTTCCTCCTTTCTAATTTATACGATGAGCACTTTTCGATCTTCTCTCGGCTTTTATTAGGTGCAAATGTATAAGGAAAATGTTGCATACTACTAAATCAAAATTGATGAGAGCTGCAAAACCTACACGATGAGCACTTTTTGATCTTCTCTCGATTTTTATCGGGTGCAAATGTATAAGAAATGAATAACCATGAGACGCCAATGTGAAATGCGATAATCCCAGGATCAACGGTTCTTCATTCGAATGGTTATTCCGGCGAATCTCACCGGCATTCAACGAACATCTCACATTTCTTCAATTCTGTCACGCATCACTTTTAAGAGTGTGCATTTTGCTCAAAAATGAGTACATTCTGTTTCAATTTTGATTAGATGGGGTATTCAAATTCTACTATTATTAGCTTCGGTTATCTTAATCCATTTTTGCTCCATTTTGAAAAACCATTTTTTACTGTGTACTACAATGCATTTCTGTTCTGGAAGTTCTATTCGGCCTTTTCTATCGTAGCACGACTTTACATTCAGTTTAAATGCTCTCACGAGAACTGGTTTAGTTATATTTACTTTTATAACCGTCGTTGAATAGCCGACCCAATTTTTTGGGTTTAATACTACTGATGTTCAACTCTGTAGCCTACTCCCTACTACTTACAAGTATGCAGATACACTCCACAAACTTACATTTCTAACCAGGTGGCGCTGCTATCGCTATCGTATTTCTCATGCTATAACGTGTGTCTACTTTTTATTTGCATAACCCTTATACAGTCTCTGGCCAAATTATTAGACGCACTTTTGGATTCTATGTGAAATCTTAATTATCAGGTGATACTCTATACAGCTTTATTGTTCTTACGCAGCTGTAACCGGTTTACGCTTTTTTATATTCACGTATCAATTAGTTAATATTGTAATGCAATACCTTAAAAATAAATACAAATAGGAAATCTCCTGAATAAAAACTCATTACATGTATGTTTAAATATAAAAGTATTATACGTGCAAAACATGTCATTATTAAAACACTACAAGTGCGTCTAATAATTGGGTCTAATTATTATAATGTACTAATATAATACCTGATGTAATAAATATTTTGTATTTATATAATATATAGTCTAATTTATCCAACCGTCGAATTTATATTATATATAATCTAATTTAACCAATTGATTAATCTAATTTAAAGAAGTGCAAACCGATTTCAGTATCGTAGAAACAATAATACTGTAATATAGTGCATCACCTGATCATTAAGATTTTACACAGAATCCTCTAGAGTGTGTCTAATAATTCGGGCAGGGACCGTAATATTGAGATCACTCTGTGTACTGAGAACTAATTTGCACGAGTTGAACCTTCTTTGACTTTGATAACAAACTATATAAGTCTAGCGAGAATTTGATACATCGATGATCTGTTGATGGCAAATATTATATCTTCTTAACGAAATATAGTTAGCTATTCCCTCTCATTAGTTTATGGCATTCCGGAGATTTGGACATACCTCACAATCTTATCACGAATGTTCTCTGTACTATACTTATAGTAATTAAAAGATCAATGTAGAATATAAATTAGGAATGATATATCCTAGGAAACGTTTTCAAAGAGAATTTATAAAATTCGGCGAATAGTTTTCAAGTGTAAGAAGAAAACTTTTGAAGTCTTCGTCGCATTCTCTCAGAGTAAGAAAGGTTGAATGCACAGATTGTTGAAAATAACCGAAAATATACGAGCAATATTCGTTGTAAGTTAAGAAAAGACTGTTGCGGTACAGGATTTAAATAATCATCCACGACTGTATATAGTTCCATTTTATTTCCTTATCAAATTATACAAATATGCTTTCAAAACAATATAAAAGCTTTCAAAAATTAAACACGTCAGGTAGAAAGTGAATGCGTACTACCTTTAGCGATATATCGCTGGTTCAAAACTAAAACGACACTTCTGCATTCACTTCTCATGCTATTTGAAGGGGAAGTGAGTGCAGAAGTGTCGTTTTAGTTTTGAATCAGCGATATATCGTAGAATTATTCTTTAAAAAAAGTTCAGTTTTGTATCTTTATTGGAATCCCAGACTTGGCGACGTATTTCGATAAATAAGAAGAACATCATTCTTGAAAAGAAAGCAAGTATATGACGTCGCAAGAGCATTGGATTTCATTGAACCACTAAAAATGACATGCCTTATGCTGGCATGCTCTTATTAAATCATATGTGAGATAAAGAATTTTTACTGTTGTTTTGCTGTAGAAGAAAATAATTTGCAAAAAACAATATTTATTATTCTTTCATCAGTTTCTTTAAATGCGAACAGAAAAACGTATATTTGTTATGATTCTTATATATCATTTTTATTCATTCTTATTACTAATTAATTGATCATTGTTTTTAATAACTGCTGTGATATTAATAAGAAAGAAAGCAAAAGTGAGGCTGTGTAAAGTTATTTCAAAAATGGTCGATGTTGGTTCGCGCTGAGAGCTTGGCATCCATTTGGTGTGCACTTAGATGCAAACATAGGGTATAATGATTTTTTCTAAGCTTCCAACAAAGTATAGTTTCATATGAACGAACAAAAGTAGAGAGGCACTTGCATTGATAGATATATCGAATGTAACAAAAACAGTCTCTAAAATAATGTCCACCATCAGGATAGATAACTTGTGGTTGCACACGGGCACATCAGCGGTGAAGGCCTACTGACTGACAGGTAATGGCATCAACCAGCGGGTCGTAGTGTCTGCAGTTGCGCATCGGCAACAACGAAAAAAATATTCCGCAAAAGTTGATTAGTCTGAGAAATCTAAGAAGCTCATTTAGGTTTCTTGCTGTGAAAATGCATACACTTCAAGTGCCGTTTAGTTGAGTGTCTATTTCATGATTATTCAAAGCAGCATTGCGTGCAATACTACTGTCAACTGATACAATTGCGCACTAAACGATTTTCATTCAATTTTTTTACAAAACTAATCTAAGTCCTTGCAGATATCATGCCACGTTCAAATCTTGCTTTTCACTCATAATTTCAAACTTGAGGAATGCAGTATATTAGGGAGCTAAGCCCCCCTGTTCACTGCCGTTTATTAACCCCGATGATTGCTTTGCCATAATTGTTGTTCCTTGGCAGAAAACAGTTTTTCTACTAAAGTTAAAATTATTCACTTAACATGTGTACTAAAAGGAATTCTGTTTGCTTACGATTGGGTCTCGTCCCTCAGTGGATTAATCGTAAAGCCACGGTTCCCAGTAGAACACGGAAGTCAAGCATCCCTGATTGCGGTCAGTGTGCGGGTGGGTGACCACTTTGATCAGCCTGCGTAGGGACCGAGGGTGTGCGGTGTCGGTCCTCGTTTAACTGTTCTACCGTAAAGTGCTCGACTTCGCATTTAGGTCGTCTGGCTACCAAAGTAGGGGAGCTATCCCTTCTGCAGAGGATCAAAATTGCGATGTCATGTCTTCGAATCATCCTCTGGGATGTTTCCTAGACCGTCTCCAATAGCCCATTGTGCAGCTCTAGTGCGACGTAAATAAAGTACCTACTTTATTTATTTGTGCCTCTAATTCCCACGTCCAAATATTATTTTCTATTAGTATTATAAATATTTAGATCTATTGGTGAACAGTGATTTTTCGAAGTAATCATTTTATAAAATAACATTTGTATCGCTTTCACATTATATTGATCAAACACATGAGTTAACAACTGTAATTTAATGTTTTCGCTTATCAAACGGGTGGATATCCTAAATACTATTTTTTGCTTGCATCTCATTATGCATGAAGCTGATCATTACCTTCTAAATCATCTAGCAGATCTCTTTAACTCTAATTTATAACAGTATATTAATGCTATTGCCACAAAAGTAATAATTGTAAAACAGTTAATAATAGACCGCTTTTCTAAATAACTTTATCTTAAAATGTAGTGCAGAATAATAATAAAAAAATTAAGAAAAACAACAATTCTCTTAGTTTTAAACTCTTGAATTAAAAGCGTAAAATAGCAGTACAGGAAAATAACTTTAAATTAGGAATGCGAAAATATTGATAGTAAAACAATACTTTTATGACCTTTATTATGCTGATGACAACCAAAACAACATGGAAATGAATGAGGAAAGACAGGATTTTCCGGCCTATAAAAATACACGGACAACAATGGAAAACTGCGACAACATCCTTAGATTTTTATCTATAGTAAGATTTTTGGCATGTAGTGTATAAAATTTACAGAAATCAAGAATTAGCTTTACAGGAAATAAACAAGCTTATCACAATACAGTGATTCAGTTTGAACGGAAAAATTTGATTTGTAACCCATATTTGAACAATATTTTGGTTCAAAGCACCATCTCTTCAACGTTATATTACGGAGTAAATATTAAGTAAAACGGTACGGAAAAGTGACTGTAGCACCAGGATTCAGGTGGCTGACAACCCAACTAATATTAATCGTTGATGAAAGGTTAAATTAACGTTTTAATTATATTCGATTTTTTAAAATAATTTTTTCCATGGTTTTTAAAAAAAAATTTACTTTTAAGAAACGCTTTTGAATGATTATTTTGATTTATTGACAGAAAATGTTGATGACTTGATTTTTGAATTTTTTTGGTCAAAAAATAATCGACTTTATTCTTGAATATTTAGGAAAAAATTCAAAACCTTTGAAGTTTTTGTGACAAGCTTTCTTCAATAGCCTTTTTAAAATTTTGTTTACCTATAGAATAATTACTCCTGATTTACTGGTAGAAATTGTTCACTTAATTCTTAAATTTTTTTTTCTTTGTAAAAAACGTTCAACTTCACAATTGCATTTTTGCAAGAAAATTCTAACTCTTTGAGTTTTTTGTAAAAAACATAGTTGGGTTTTTATTAACTATCTTCAGAAGCATTTTTTTTTTTATGTAAGTTTTTCTGTAACTACTATTAACCGATTATTCTTGATTTATTGGTTATCCTTGATTTATCCTGGATTTATTGAAAATGTTGACTTGATCCTTATGTCTTTTGCAAAAAAAAATTTCAACTTTATTCATAAACTCTAATAAATTCCTTCTCGAATAAATTCTCAAGAAAATTCCAATTTTTTAAATTTTTTTGTAAAAATACAGGTGTTTTTACCCTATACTTCTCCCCAAACTCTCTGCAATTTGATAGAATTTTTTTTTCAGGAAATCGCCAATACAGTCTCTAAATTCGCCAAAACAGATGGTACTCGAAGAAAGTACCATCATGTACTTTTTGGGAAGCGCGCGAAAGAGGAGGAGAAGCGAGGATAGAACCTCTTTCTCTTTTATCAAAAAGGTCCATCTGTCTTCTTGTAGCACTCTCTTTTCTTCAACGAAAAACGAAAGCCGAAATAAGATTAAAACGGGAAAAAAAGAACAAAAATTGTTCCTTTTTGATTACTTACTCCACTCAGAATTTAAGGAATGGGTCCCCCTTCAGCTATTTAGACTAAATTGATTCTCCACTCGAAGAAATTAGACATCATCAAAAATATCATCACTCATATTTCCGTGCTCTGCCCTTTTGCTGCATTATATTGTTCTTCGAAAGTAAGCACAACCATCTATAACACGATAAAGTTCTTTTCTTACTTTCTCAACTCTTTTCGATACTTAATGCTGCGTAATTGTTGCGGCTGCTTTCTTCTCCTCTTTTTCATTTTCCCAATTTGGCAACATCAACATTGTTTAAATGTGATTGGCTTTCAACTCACTTTTCCCACAGGAAGGAATGCTCATTAAACGCTTCCGTGATAGTGAAATAAAATAGGTTAACAGTGCATAGATTTTGTTATCTTACTTGTCTTATCTTTGTTATCTTTTACTGATTTCAGTCTTCTTCTTTTTTTTTTTGTTTAGTTTCCGAACTATTTTTTGAACATAAAAAACGATTAAAAATGTATGAATTTCCTTATTCTCCAAATCTTAATTTTGATTCATGATTAAAAGTACTTTTTTTGAATGCGTAAGCATTAATATAAATTTGAATATTGTAAGTTGAATATCGTAATTATTAGACATTTACTACTTCATAATTAAGTAATTTTCGCATGCATTTGACTTTTCATATTAAGCGTCTTTTTTTATCAGAATATGTCAGTCTGAACAGATGTCACTAAAATGTCATGTTAGTGGGGGATAAACTTATAATCGAAAATTCAACCGCATTAACACTTAAATCTCCAGCGGAGTTCCATGCGTAATAACAATACAAGCTTCGATCATTTTGTTTTATTTATTTTCTTAATTATTATTATTATTTTTTAGTAACAAACTGAAAATATTGCCATATCACCTAGAATAATTATTAATTAGAAAACTCTAATTTGACTAGTTAGATTATTTAAAACCGAACTAGAGCTCTATGCTGGATGACATTACAAGTTTCAATCATTTCCTCCCCACAGCAAGAATAATTTATATCACCAAATATAACTTATCGTCAATGAAACTCCCCATCACTTTGTTTCCTCACTTCAACAAACATAATTTATATCACCAAATATAACTTGTCGTCAATGAAACTCCCCATCACTTTGTTTCCTCACTTCAACAAACATAATTTATATCACCAAATAGAACTTATCGTCAATGAAACTCCCCATCATATTGTTTCCTCACTTCAACAAACATAATTTATATCACCAAATAGAACTTATCGTCAATGAAACTCCTCATCATACTGTTTCCTCACTTCAACAAACAAAATTTATACTATCACCAAATAGAACTTATCGTCAATGAAACTCCTCATCACTTTGTTTCCTCACTTCAACAAACACAATTCATATCACCAAATAGAACTTATCGTCAATGAAACTCCTCATCATATTGTTTCCTCACTTCAACAAACATAATTTATACTATCACCAAATAGAACTTATCGTCAATTAAAATTCCCTTTACTTCGTTTCCTCACCGCAACAAGAAGGATTTACATCTCCAAATTGAACTTATCATTAATCAAAATCCTCAAAACCTCGTTATCACACCTCAAAAAGCATAATTTGCATCGTCAAATAGAACTTACAACCAATCAAAAACATAAGTTTTTTTCAAATGTTTAAATTGAAAAAATGATTTTATTAAAAACAAAAGATGCAGGGAGCCACCACGGTGCATCACTTTTATAATAAATGTCTATCACCATTGAAATCCCCCCCCCCGCATTTTTGAAAGTGATACCCTCAATGTTTTTTGTTTTCAGACAAAACTAAAATATTCTTCTCAAAAAACTGCATTATTCATAACTACGTTTTTCAAATAGACATAAAGTCTATTTGAAAAACGTAGTTATTAAAATTTTTATTTATTATATTATTTAACTTGTTCTTATTTTTGTCTTCCATATAGAAACTATTTAGACATAATTCAGAAAGCATTCGACATCAATAAAGAATAATCCAGAAGTTAACTACAATATTCTCAATCAAATGTTAACTTACATAATTGATACCTTTTCAAATCATTCCGACGTCCTTGCATCTTTTTAAAACACATCGCTCGAAACGTACCACAATACCAGGAAGTCATCAAGGAATATGAAGTCGCATTTAAAATATTCATTAGAATCGATTAAACCTCTCAAAAGGGTTGAGGCAAAATTTATATCAAATAAACAGTTTCGACTGATAAAACTCGGCAAACGTTAACTCTATGCACCTTCGTCTTGAATTGAGTCGTACATCGATTAAGTCGACTTGCTACAAAACCCTCCAGGGATTCAGCCATGGAAATTAATTTAGTGATGCCATAATTCAAATGAAAAGTTTATAATTAATGCTAAGTAAATTTTCTACTAGGCTTCTGGGAAAGTAAAAGTTAATGTTTTTCCAAATATTTTAATTTGCGCTTTTTTCTAATTTAGAAAAATTTCGAAATTCGTTTATTTTCCATTTTGATTTTTAAGAAATTAATTGAATTAGTAGGTGATGTTAATAAATATCTGTTAATGTTCGCACATTTGTTAATTAAATTAAAATTTGAATCATAAAAGCTCTCAAAAATGAAAGCGATAAGTGGTTAGATACGAAAATTGCGAAAGGATTTGTTTCGATTTCAAATTTTTCTCTCAATATTAATTAGTGAAAAATATTTAATGTCAATTCATAAAATATGGTCTACTTTTTTTTTTAATTTTTTTTTTTTTTTTTTGATAAATGCGTATTTTTTAACTCCTGAAATTCAACTTTTTTTTTTTAACTTCGTGGTTTTAGAAATTTTTGATTTCAATTTTTTCACTATTTTTTTTCCTTGCTATGCGTTTCCCGACTTTTTTTTTTGTTTGTTTATTGTTTATAATACTAGGTTAGTATTTTGTCACCAGAATATTATGCCAAACTTAAGCATTATATGCTTTTTCTTATAATATGGATTAATAGCTATCGATCTGTGGATTTCAAGTCATCATCGGGAATAGACCCTCGTCCTTCCTAATAACAGGGTTAACAGCGAGCGAATGCATCTCAGCATATAAATTACAATCGTATAAAATACGTAAAAATCTTAAACAGTTGATGCATGATGTAATGAGTCATTTTGTCCAATTGAAAATGGACATTATAACGAATGTTCATTGTATCGAGCACACACAAGGATTTCGTAAATATTTTCTCGTGACTAAAAAAAAATACAACCGTTCCACGTAGGAAAAAGACCTCTTATGAAATGGTTGTGATACTCTTAATTCAGAAGAAATTCAAGATGTTTCTCGTTTAATGTGCGATATCTTCGAAAGAAATTCTGGTATTAATAATTTCTTTTAAATTTTTGCTACATCAAGTGACTCATTTCTTTAATATCATTTCCTTAAAATTATTTTCCTTTTACATTTTGATTTTTTGAAACCGGAAATAAAGGAAATGTCATTTTGAAATCGATATTCACAGAAATTAGAAAAAAAAGTGAAAGTGAATGTTGATCGCTACATTGGAATGGACAGTTCAGTGCTAATGGTCTAGTAGGCGTTAAAATGACGCTGCGTCTAATGGAATAGAAAAATGAAACATGTGTATCGGTCGTTGTAATGGAAGTGTCGAAGTAAGGAGGTTCGTATTAAAGAGCACAGAATATATGACAACATCAAACATGCATTTAATCAGAATAATTTTTTAATCTAAACATTTATGAAAATTAAAATTAAAACGAAATGAGGGAACAAAAAAAAAAAAACTTATAAACATCAATCAAAAAATGAAATAAATTTAACCTTTTGCCGCCTCCATGCATGTATAGAGGAAAAGAAAACAAAGCAACATCCACCTGGTAAAAGTGAGAAAAGGTCTTTGCAAGAACAAAGTACACAGAACGATTTAAATTCCCTGCACTTCAAACAAACAATAAAATTTATCACCGAATAAAAGCAGTAATATATTACTCCAATAAATATAGACCAAGCAGAAGAGCAACATCAATTTTCTCAACACTTAGCTCCTCAGCACGTTTAACAAGACTTTTCTCCTCTGTTTGCAGTGTCAACAAGAACACTCCGCTTTTATGGCTCAGTTTTGTGCCGGACAACGCCACTGCAAGAGACCACCGCCACTGCATTCGTTTGCTCAGCTCTTATATCTACTCAACAACAAGCGTGAATTTTTATGGCCGTTTACCATTAAAAGCGAGACAAAGTTTTGAGAAAAGTAAAAATGTTTTAATAGAGCTCTAATCATTGTACTCTTGAAATCCATGCATACAGTTTGCATCCTATTTCTATGGATTTTCCAGCATTATTTCTTTGTATGGATATCTGGGCATTAACTTTTAACGTACAGAACTTAAATACACATGAAACATCACAATTGTACATATAAAACATGATATTTAACATTAGATACATATGAAGCATCCCAAATGTACACATAAAACATCATATCAAACATAAAATGTATATGAAACATCAAGAATGTTCGTATAAAACATCATACGAAACTTTAAACACATAGGAAGCATCACAAATGTACATATAAAACATGATGAAACATTATACAATATATATGTTACCGTTAAAGTATATAATGCAGTTATTTCATAGAATAACTAGTTATTCCATGAAATAACTGATTGTGTCCGTTAAAGTGTGTAATAGGTTATAAATTTGACACTTTAACTAGTTATTCTATGAAATAACTAGGTATTCTATAAATTAACTAATGAGAGACAGTTAAAGTGTAAAATAAACAATTTATCTAAAATGAAATAACTAGGTATTCTATAAATAAACTAATGATAGACAATTAAAATGAAAAAGAAGCAATTTATCTAATTTATGCAGCGTATAAATGGTATTTATGGAAACGTACCATAAAATCATTTGTTACAACAAGGATTACTAAAATGACACTTGGAATTACAAAGAACATTATTTCTAAAACAAAAACATTTTTTGTTGACACACTGGGTTTTACACGAACATTTTTTAAATCCCTGACCAGTACCTAAACTTTGAGCTGTAGCAACCGACCGGAGCGATATTTCTACATCCGGTACTTCTTCGATTTTAATTAATTTTTGTTCGCAGACACTGAACTGGGATCGGGAATATAATTGTTTTATGCGGCCGTTTCTTGTACCCAATTGGAAAAATCCTTCTTCGGTTATTTTTATGATGATAGCTAAAATAGATTTGGCATCAACTTTTCCTCTGTCAACTTCAGGCACTGGAATACGGTCGGTAAACCCCACAGAGGCTTCAGAATGAGATTTATCTAACATTAATTTCATCTTTTTCGCTTGAATTTCTAAACATTTGTCGTGCGAGATCTATGATATAGATTATTTTACACTTTAACGGGCTGCAGATCGTTATTCCATGAAATAACTAGTTAAACCATGAAATACAAGAGAGTTTTACACTTTAACGGACACGATCAGTTATTTCATGGAATAACTAGGTATTCTATAAAATAACGGATTTCATACTTTAACGGTAACATATATATGAAGCATCACAAATGTAAACATAAGACATCATAAGAAACATAAAATGTATATGAAGCATAAAATTTAAATGAAACTTCATAAATTCTCATATAAAACATCATACGAAATTTTAAATACACATGAAACAAATGTATATATGAAGCATTATATATATATGAAGCATTTCAAATGTACACTTAAAGCATCATATGAAACATTAAATGGGCATGAAACATCACAAATAGTCATATGAAACATCATATGAAACTTTAAATACGTATGTGAAACATCGCAAATAGTGCGTAAAAAAACGGACCACCCTGAATAACATTTGATCTAATGATCGGATCATCACGTTCTATGACTCAATCTTAACCGCTCGAGGGGCTGCTCTCAAATATGCTAATTAGTTAGCGCAGACTATGTTTTAAGTTACGAAATCATAAACAAAAACATATTTTAACTGAAAACATACCTTTTTCTCGACGGATTCGGATCTCTGACCCCCCTCCCCAAAATATAGTCGATAGCCATATTCTGGGAAATAGGGTCCTAATAATTTGGTCAAGAGAGCGCTCCAAAGTTTGGACCCCTTAATGTTAACTTTACTTTCTGCGTATTTCGCAATATATTGAGAACTTTTTAAGTGAATTGAAAAAGTTTTGCACACAATTATAAAATTCGTTTATCCAAAGACAATTCCATGTAAAAAAATAACTTTTAGTAAATATTTATTATTGTATTTAAGAATGGTCAGGAAAATGCTGAAGAGTAAGGTATGCAATTTTTTGCATCATTTTAAAGAATGAAATTTTATGCAGCAAAATACAAAATTTGAGCAAAATCGGTCGAATAGTTCCTAAGAAATCGAATTTTAAGTATCTCGATCAAGTATCAAAGTTTTTTCGACTATTATTTTATAAAATAATAAAAAATAATAAATATTTACTAAATCTTATTTTTTGCATGACCTATCTTTAGGTAAACAAATCTTATAATTGTGTGCAAACATTTTTCCATTCGCCTTGAAATTTCTCAAGATATTGCGAAATACGCAAAAAGTAAAATTAGCAATAAGGGGACCCTTCATTAGATCATTAGATCCAGACCCAACTATTGGGACCCTATTCACCAGATTTCGGCTACCCCCTATATTTTGGGGGACAGAAATCCGAATCAGTCGAAAGGTATTTTTATTCAGAGAAAGTACGTTTTTGTACCAATATCTTATTTGAAAGTGCGTATTGTTTCCTAATTTAAATATCGTCTACATTTACTACTTAGCATATTTGAGGCCATCCCTTCGAACCATTAAGAATGACTCCTGGAGCGTGAAAATTCGACCATTAAATTAAAAAGTTATTCACGGTGAAGAGTTTTTTTTTTTTTTTTGGTGTTCATTTTATATAAAACAATATATGAAACATTAAATACATATGAAACACATAATTAAAAACTAGAAACTTTTTCGATAAGCAAGTTTTAAATATCAGTTTCAATCCTTTTTTTTCTCGAAAAAATATACCAGATTTAACTGATTAATAGTAAGTATTACTCTAAAATGAAATATAATATTGTCTTGTCTTCATAAACTGTTTCAACAAACAACTTTTAATATCAATTTTGACATCTCTCCTAGAGAAAATATACCAGATTTAGTTTGTTTTATATTGTAAATAATTCTATAAAATGTTATATAATATTGTCCCACATTTCGATACAACTTTTAAAAATCAATTTTGATTTTTTCTTGAAAAAATACGTTATATTTAACTTGTTATACATTGTAAATATTGCAGTAAAAGGTAATACAATATTATCCCCTCTTTATGCATTGATTAAACCCGAACACTTTTAAACATCAATTTTGACTTTTTTTTCTAATAACCGTATACCAGATTTAATTTTTTTTTCACGTAGAAAGATTTAAATTTCTCCTTGCAAAAAAAAATCCCCAAATTTTAAAATCTGAGCTGTTAAGAAAAGAAAAAAGAAAAGTTATGCTTCCAGCCAGCAACTCCATTTTTAAAAAAATTCTTATCAGCAAGCAGCTCAATTTTTTGAGAATTTCTAGGTAACCATATATTTTACAAGCAAACCATTATGAACCTTTTTAGAATCAGGTCTAATTATAGATGGAAGTAGAATTATTAATTTCATATAATTTTATAGTCTATTGAGTAAAATGAATTACGTTTGACTATTAATTTTGGAACTTTAACAAAATAATAATAAAAGTTTAAAATAAATTTTAGGATTTTAACTCAATGTTATAATTCTGAATTTGTAGTTACTGAATTAAATTAGAAAAAGCTCTTAGACAAAGCGTTTCTTAAAATCTTTATAAATTTCATTTTTGTTGACGTAATCCTTTAAACTGTAATGTTTCAATTCAAGTTCGCGAAGTACAATTCTTTAAACTGTAATGTTTTAAAACTAGTTCGAAAAGTACAATTCTTTAAACTGTTATATTTTAAACCAGTGCACTAAGTACAAATTTTTAAACTATACTGTTTTAAAACCAATAAGCGAAGCATTCCAGACAACAATATATCAGTTTTACGTTAGCTTGGAATCAATTTCTGCATGAAATTCATCATAATCTGAAATCCAATTGAATAATCAATCAATCACTCGTGTTGTAACTAAGCCACAAAATAAATGACCTGTGTAAATCATTAAGCGAAGATATTTATCCTGTATCTGTTAATCTGTTACGAAGTTTGTTTCTGAAAATTAGCTCCGTTTTTTAACCACAAAATATCGTATTTTTACCTAATTTTTCTGTTTTAAGATATATTTATATATNATTTTTTTCTTGTTTGCTTCTTTTATCTTACTTTCCCATCCCTAAACAAATCAAGTAGATGTTTCCAACCCAGGCAGATGATGCACCTGTAAGGTGTCAGTGGGATCAATATGCATTTTTTTTCAGAGGGAATGAGTAATTATTCATTATTGGTCAAAGAGTTGGACACTAATATGCGTTGATAAGGCCCTCATTTCAACTCCTTTTTACTCTCAGTGCAGTTAAAAAAAGCCTGCAACAAGTGTCTCAAATTTAACAATGGCGAGCAGTAAGCGTAAAATGTTCTCCATTGATGATAAAATGGGCATAATCAGAAAAATTGAAAATGGATGTAATCAAGCTGATATTTGCAGGGAATATAAACTATCCAAATCTACAGTTCGTAACGTATGGAAAAATAGGCAATTAACAATTTCTGCTCATGAAAAAAATTTAAATGGCAGAAAAAAGTTGAGAAAAGCAGATCACAAGGATATTGAAGAAGCATTACTGAAGTGGTTCAGCTATCAAAGAAGCCGCAATCTTCCAGTATCTGGACAAATGTCGATGAATTTGCTAAGCGATTTTATGAGATTAATTTTATGTGCTCGAATGGAAGGTTAGACAAGTTTAAAAAGTGGACTAGCAGAAATTCAGGAAAAATTATCTGAGAGTCGGGAAATGTTTCCATATCTGATGTTGAGGACTGCTCAACAGCTAAAGATTACTAACATTTTTTTTTGTACGCAGGACGAAGAGTAATAAAAAATAAAAAAATTTTTGCTACTTCATAATATTTTTCAGTCACTTATTTGAATAACGTGCAATAAAAGGGAGGAATTTGGGAACTATTAGTTAAATTGCCCGCATAACGAATATAGTGAACTCCCGGTTATAGTGAACCAAAATTTCGGTCCCTTGAAGGTTCACTATAGCGGGGTTTGACTGTATATATATATATATATTCTGAATCTAGAATTTGGTTGAGTTTTTTAAAACAAACCTGTAGTAAATTTTAATGTTAGCAAACGATTTCTAAAACTAATAACTAAGACTAATTGTTTCATTATCATTAATAAGTAAGATCGCTTAATTTTCAAAAATTAATAAAATCAAATTTTTTTTTCTTTGAAAGAGTAAGGCCAAATTATTTTTAGAAATAAAAAAGATTAATTAATTTTAATTTTTAGAGAGAGCTAAGATAAATATTTTGATTATACTTTTTAAATAATCCATAAACTAAACAAAGTGACAACAAGGCTAAACAAAGTGAAATAATATGAATCTTGTTGTTTGTTAAATCCAACCAGTTAATGAAATCTTACCCAAAATAATTGGCGGAAATGCATTTCATGTGAAGATTTTGGTGTTCTTTTAATTGTTAACCTCCCGCAGTGGACTGACCGTTAAGACACTGTTCCCAGCAGATCACCGAAGGCTGCGGTCAGTGTGCGGGTGGGTGACCACTTGGATCAGTCTGCGTAGGGACCGAGGGTGTGCGGTATGGGTCCTCGTTAAACTGCTCTACCGTAAAGTGCACGACTTTGCGTGCAGGTCGTCGGGCTACCGAAGCGGGGGTGCCATCTCCTCTGCTGAGGATCAAAATTGTGATGGCATGTCTTCGGATCATCCTCAGGGATGTTTCCCAGACCGTCGCCAATAGCCCATTGTGCAACTCTAGTGCGACGTAAATGAACAAATCAAATCAATTTAATCGTTAACAAATGATAGACCAATTCAACTACAGATGAGGTCACTAGATTTTTACATCTTGTCCACTTTCGTCTCTTTTGGTGCTCGAACCTCAACGGCATAAAAATAGTTGGATCTATTTATTGGAATTATTTAAGAATGACAATTTTTGCTGCATTTTAAAAATCAGAAATATTTCAATAAAAATCACCACGATCCTACGAGAGGCTGAACTATATCACTTGACTTTCATGATTATATCAAGTGCTGTAACATTGTGGTTGTCAAATTGCTTACACTGTTTTACTGTGAAACGGAACGTATTTCAATTTCTTACTGTACTTGTAACTGATTGATAATTAGATAAATTTCCAGTGTCAAGCTGAGAGAATTTGCTTCAACTTAGTCATCTCTGTTCCGTAGGAGTTGTTGTATGTAACTCAATCGCCACTTCAGCGCAATGATAGCTAATAAAGTAATTAATGCTTAAGTCACGGGAAACTTTTGAGTATGTGTCATTCAACAAATATTGATAAACTACAGATTAAGGAACCATCTTGTAGTAAAATGTAGAACCAAAATTGCTAAAAAATGACCTTCAATGACCAACATATTTAAAGTATTGCAAAACGAATCAACGTAAATGGTATATTTAAGCTACCGTAAACCGGGGCGAGTCTACCCATTTTTTCAGTTTGTCAACTTTCAAGTGGCCAAACTTTTGTAAATATTAAAGAAAAAAGGCTTTTAATAGGTGTTTCGGAATCGCTATTTATCCCTCTTTAAAGCTGTGAAATCGATTTTAGAAAATATTAACAGTTACGCTGTTACTGTATATTTTTATAGAACTGCTGACAAATCTCTCGTATGGGGCGAGTCTACCCATTCTACTAAAATGAATGTTAACATTGTAAATAATCAAATTTTACTATTAAATTGTTATTTTAGTTACTATATAGGATATTTATGAAGTAAAATTCATAACTTTATTATATATTCCATTTTTTTATTCATAAAATAACACAAATTGAGTATTTGATCGATTATCACATTTTGATCACAGTTTTGTTTTTATAATCATTAACATTATAAAATAACATTTTTTTCTGATTATTGTTGATAAAAATAAATTAAAATTAATATAAATTTACAATTAAATAATTAATAAATAATAATAATTAAAGATTATTAACAAAATCGAAATTCAAACATTGGGAATCATGAAAAATCCTTTTCCCATTCTTTTGGGAGGTAATAATAATTTATAAATAATAATTTATTTAACTTGCATTAAATAAAAAAAGTTAATTTTGTAATATAAAAATTGAAAAAATAGGTAAAATAAACATATTTTATATTTACATTTATATTTAACCTATAAATTTTCTTATTAATGATAAATTTATCAATGCAGAATTAAAATAATATACTCAAATTCATTTAAAATGACTTAATTTTAATATAAACAAAGTTCTAAATTATATTATTATGCTTTATTAAAACTAAATACGAATGGGTAGACTCGCCCCGCGAATTCTGGCTTTTTGTTTACAACAGCAAAACTTACATTCTTTTTGTTTTTTTTCATATAAAATTAATGTAATCTTAGTCTTAGATAAGTTTATCACTTAACCAAAGTGAAAATAGTAATAATAATAATATACTTACGGAGCACCAACTAAAAGCTTGCTGATTTTCAATACAAATCTCTCAAAAGACGTTTGAACAGGTCGGTTAAAAAGGCACTAAATAAATAAAAACGGATCAAACTACTACAGCGCCATCTTCCTTAGAGTCTGAACTAAGTCCTCCGTCGGTAAAAATTTTTTTATTTGCAATTTAAAATAGTGAAAATTAAATAAAACTAAAATGGGTCGACTCGCCCCTGGATGGGTAGACTCGCCCCGGTTTACGGTACTAGAATTTAAAAACTCTCTTTAATTCTAGAATAACCCATGTTTTTATGTTTCATTTCAATGTATCAATCTATTTTTGTGTTACATATGGTTAAAAAAAACAACATGAAAAACAAAGCATGTAATGCTTGAACCGTATATGCTCAGTGATTAAGACTGTAGTGGAATATTTCAGGTCCCCCAATTGATTGATTTCCGTTGGCTACTTGAAACCCACACACCATTAGATCAATGGATATCAGCTTGTCTAGGAAGTACCACCCAGCCATGACCCAGTCCTTATTTTGAAGAGTCTATCTTTCAAAATGTTGGTTGGAATGCCACGTAATTTTAATACAAGTTAAACAACGTGGACAAAGCCTGAGTCGCAACAGATAACTTCCGATTTCCGGATCGCATACTGTTGCAGATATGTGTATTACGGTAAAATGTCTTCAATTCATTACAAATTAAAGAGAAGTCAACATTGCTTTCTTCATTCCAGTGAATAAATGTGAATTCAGAACTGTAATAGTTATAGAATATTCTTCTTCTTTATAGAATAGTATATATTTCTGTATCTATATAATTCGAAAAGCAATAAAGAATCATCCGAATTACATGAAATAGTTTTATTTGTGCTGATTATTAATAAATTTTTATCGTTTTCTTGCTAAGTATTTTTGTTTTTTTTTTGTTTTGAAAGAATAATTTAAACTAGAATTCAGCTATTCTGTTTTTAAGTAACATATTGAAATTCATATCGAGATCTTACAATTATAAAATTTTGCTCTGTGGTATGTAATCTAAAAGTAATGAAGGGATAATCTAAGTACATATTTGAAAATAAAACTTTCAAACGAAGAACATTTCATTTGGAATTCTGCGGATTTATAAAGAAGGTAAGTGTCATGATTTTAATAATAAAAAATTAGCTTGTAAATTTTTTTTCTTAGTTGATGATTGTTCTCTACAGAATGGTTTTTTACGTCCGATTATGAATAAAAAAATAAAAAAACATGAAAGTTTTTTATTTTAATGTGAAGAATCTTTAGAATTGTTTTTTTTCCCATAAACATTCTTTATTTTACGTTTTTTAGTTTCTAAATAATGATTTTTTTTGAAACGTAAAATTTTCTGATAAAAATTGTTGTCAAAAAACTCTTTTTACAAAATTTAGTTATATACAATTATGAGGCTTATGTACACTTTTTGCTTATTTTAATGTTTGAAGTAATATAATTCTTAAAACTATGGAATGTAAAGATTAAATAGGCCTTTCATGTTATATCATTAAATTTTGTAAAACTATTTCCCAGATATTAGATTTTAACTCTAATAAGAAGATACATACTTTTTTCTGTTTACTTAAATATTTTTCCGATGTGTTTTGGATGTTCCTTCTCTAAAAAAAAGAGATACCATTTTGTTTTCGTTTGCATACGAAAGAATATCAAACATTTTTCATTTTTAAATTTAATAAGCCACAATAAAGAAGGAACGTTACAATGCTATACGCTACATTAAAGACGTCTCTAGAGTAACTGTTCATATAAAAATCGCAGGTATTCGTCTCATACAACAACGCCCCCTATAGTTCGTTGCGATCGCGAATATCTTTACGACATTTCTTAAATTTATGCTGATGACAACCAAAGCAATAAGAAATGAATGAGGAAAAACTGGATCCAACCTCGTGACTTTTAGGCCAATAGAAATGCACGGACAACAACGGAAAACTGTGACACCATCATTAGACATTCTCAAAATAAAATAAAAATCGCCACTCAGCTTTAGCTGGAAAGTTTAGTCGTAACATTTTAGCAAGCAGCTTGATTAAAAACTATTAATTTTTCACACACATATGAGTTCTCAATTTTAATTGGCTGTTTTGTGCGTTACTAACCGCAAGTCTCCTGTGATTGGCTATTTTTTATCATTTCATTGTTTTCTTATATATATATATATCAGCGCAAT
>NC_092204.1:103462031-103466689 GCF_043381705.1 Parasteatoda tepidariorum | reverse complement strand
CCGAAATAAAAATGTTTTCAGAATTTTTCACCAAGCAGATTCTTTCTAAAGATAGAGCCCTTTCCCTTCTGTATATATATATATATATATATATACAGAAAGGAAAGGGCTCTATCTTTAGAAAGAATCTGCTTGGTGAAAAATTCTGAAAACATTTTTATTTCGGAAAAAAAGGAGGAAATGCAGATGTATTTGTATGAAAGATGTACAATGTAATTTTTTTTCAATTGATAAATTCAATTAAAAACTTGATATGCAAACATTTATTTACAGAATGATATAATTTTACATACAGTGCTATTTTTGCATTTTCTCCAAACATAACTCAATTTCAAATTCGGTTCATAATATCTCATTTTTATTACATATCGTCACATTCACTAAAAATCATAATTAACTTTGTCGCACAATTCACTAAATTCATGCTCACTAAAAGTCCTAGTCGCACTCTTAACCCCTCATAGGTTGATGTTGGAAATAAAAATCGACCTTTTTTAATCGAAAGATGTATCTTTAAGGAGAAATGATTAAATAATTACTCCATATAGTGACGAAAATTTTGAAAAAAATAATAATTTTTGAAAAAGTAGGAAATAGAGATGGTTTTTGTTTAAGAAAAAAATAAATAATGTTTCTTTATATGATTTTACTACATTTAAATTTGAAGGTAACTACGCATTTATTCATGGAATGATATAATTTCACAAGTCTTTCTATTTTTAACTTTTTCCATAACAATAACTCAATTTCGATTGATAAAGTCTCATTCATTTTTGTTACCTGATATCACATTCACTAAAAGTCGCCAATCAACATCGAAGTAAGCGGAATTAATGTTTTAATAAATCAAATTCTTAACATACATTTTTTCCCCAATATCGAACGCTCGTTATATGCAACCTCATAATTCCTTATCGATTTGGGAACAAGGAAAAAAAAAACAGATCTGCAACCAAAATAGCGAGAGTACATATTTACCATTAAGACAAACGATAAAATTTAAAGAAAATAAAAATGTAAAGAAAAATCGAAGGAAAAGGCAAGATCTTGGAACAACAGAATAAAAAACCAAAACGACAAAAAAATAAATGCTTGGAAGGGAAAAAAAAAAAAAAAAAAGGAGGGTCTAGAGGGGGCAATACTATAAAGTGTTCCACTTTTTGCAGACTATCGACTATTAGTTAGTGTTTCAGCGGCGTGTAAAATTAACTTGTCAAAAATATAAATTAGTAGGGGGGAGTTGAGAAGAGGGGAGGGGGGTAGGATTGCGGGCCGATCTCTCCGATCAATGGAAACATCTGGTGTTTTCAGACCCTGTCAAAGCAAGGGGCATTAATTAAATCCAATCAATATCTAGCACAAGCAACCGACAGTTGTTGCTCTATACACGATGAAGGGTCTACTTCGAAAGGGGGGTATATATTCCATCAGCCCCTTTACCCTGACCCCCTTCCTTTAAAGCAAATGTCGATGTTTTAGTGGACGTATTAGGACATTGGTAAAATATATATATATACAGAAAGGAAAGGGCTCTATCTTTAGAAAGAATCTGCTTGGTGAAAAATTCTGAAAACATTTTTATTTCGGAAAAAAAGGAGGAAATGCAGATGTATTTGTATGAAAGATGTACAATGTAATTTTTTTTCAATTGATAAATTCAATTAAAAACTTGATATGCAAACATTTATTTACAGAATGATATAATTTTACATACAGTGCTATTTTTGCATTTTCTCCAAACATAACTCAATTTCAAATTCGGTTCATAATATCTCATTTTTATTACATATCGTCACATTCACTAAAAATCATAATTAACTTTGTCGCACAATTCACTAAATTCATGCTCACTAAAAGTCCTAGTCGCACTCTTAACCCCTCATAGGTTGATGTTGGAAATAAAAATCGACCTTTTTTAATCGAAAGATGTATCTTTAAGGAGAAATGATTAAATAATTACTCCATATAGTGACGAAAATTTTGAAAAAAATAATAATTTTTGAAAAAGTAGGAAATAGAGATGGTTTTTGTTTAAGAAAAAAATAAATAATGTTTCTTTATATGATTTTACTACATTTAAATTTGAAGGTAACTACGCATTTATTCATGGAATGATATAATTTCACAAGTCTTTCTATTTTTAACTTTTTCCATAACAATAACTCAATTTCGATTGATAAAGTCTCATTCATTTTTGTTACCTGATATCACATTCACTAAAAGTCGCCAATCAACATCGAAGTAAGCGGAATTAATGTTTTAATAAATCAAATTCTTAACATACATTTTTTCCCCAATATCGAACGCTCGTTATATGCAACCTCATAATTCCTTATCGATTTGGGAACAAGGAAAAAAAAAACAGATCTGCAACCAAAATAGCGAGAGTACATATTTACCATTAAGACAAACGATAAAATTTAAAGAAAATAAAAATGTAAAGAAAAATCGAAGGAAAAGGCAAGATCTTGGAACAACAGAATAAAAAACCAAAACGACAAAAAAATAAATGCTTGGAAGGGAAAAAAAAAAAAAAAAAAGGAGGGTCTAGAGGGGGCAATACTATAAAGTGTTCCACTTTTTGCAGACTATCGACTATTAGTTAGTGTTTCAGCGGCGTGTAAAATTAACTTGTCAAAAATATAAATTAGTAGGGGGGAGTTGAGAAGAGGGGAGGGGGGTAGGATTGCGGGCCGATCTCTCCGATCAATGGAAACATCTGGTGTTTTCAGACCCTGTCAAAGCAAGGGGCATTAATTAAATCCAATCAATATCTAGCACAAGCAACCGACAGTTGTTGCTCTATACACGATGAAGGGTCTACTTCGAAAGGGGGGTATATATTCCATCAGCCCCTTTACCCTGACCCCCTTCCTTTAAAGCAAATGTCGATGTTTTAGTGGACGTATTAGGACATTGGTAAAGGAGGGGTGGGCATGATTGGGAATTTCAGGTATTACGATTTGTGACAGTCTTAAAATACATGTAATCATGACGAATTTTTAATTAGAGGGGTTGCTGGCGTTCTCCAAAGAAGAATGACGCTGGAATTCGAATTGGACGTCTTTGTTTCTAATTGTCTTGGTGGTTGGATCTTTTAATTATATTGGGATGAAGGATGATTAGTATTTATTGCCCATTTTTATTGATCACTCATGTAGGGTGAAAAATTACCAGACTGATATGTATCGCGAAATTGGTTTTAGGGTATTCGAATTTGTCTTTTAGAAGTTTCAGTGCACACTCCGAAATTAATTGTCAACGAAAATGTCTCAATTTTTGCAATTTTTTTTCTCCTTTTTTTATAATATTCTTTTTTAAATTTACATTTTTATTTGATTTCAAAGTTCTGTGGGTCAATTCTCAAGAAAAATATTCTTTGTTATTTTAATGCAATTAAATGGGCAGCAATCCTTTTTTTTTTTTAATAGATCATTTGTATAATTATATTTTTTTCAAAAAAATCCAAGAAATA
The DNA here is from genome assembly GCF_043381705.1 of Parasteatoda tepidariorum. Classification (NCBI taxonomy): domain Eukaryota; kingdom Metazoa; phylum Arthropoda; class Arachnida; order Araneae; family Theridiidae; genus Parasteatoda; species Parasteatoda tepidariorum. Next base: position 103,463,214 of record NC_092204.1, on the reverse strand, counting down.
ATTTTCAAACAATTAGGCTATTTTTTGTTATTCGCTTAGACATATTAATAAGACATATACATTAGGCATAATAATAATTTTGGTCGTAATGTCTTACCTGATAAATTCATATTGTATAATAATTATAAAACATGTTTTAAGTATAATTGTATTGCTTGCATCACAAGAAATTTTGAAATACGTGGCAATAATTTAGAGGTATTTTATTGCTTTATTCTCTCAACATTAAAGAAGCTAATTATAGTAAAAATGACTGTGAGATGCTCATAGGATTCTCAAACAAAACTGAAACACGTGACTTCGGCATGCTTTTCATTATAATAAAGTAATTATATTACTTTAATTTTTCCAACAGCACCTAATCGCATAAAATCAAAATTATATGAGCCAAGAATTTCAAGCAAGAATCTTACTTTCGCAAAACATGTTTATATCAAAAACAAATCCCATATAGTCAATATCACATTATATTCAGATAATTTAATCTCCGTAAGACCTGTCATCTCATTCAAAAATTATTATCTTCCTTTCAAAATTACATTTAATCCCTTATCTCTTAATATATGCAAAATTCTGTCTCTCTCTCTCTCTGGATGTATGTTCGCTAATAACTCGAGAACGGGAGTATTGATTTGGATTGTTTTAATTTTTTTGCTTCATTTTTTATTTTTATTTTATAACAGTCGTTGAACAACCGACCCAGTTTTTGGGTTTACGACTACTAGTAACAAGCCTAAGCCCGTCCCGCACCCGTAAGGGGGCATCCGGGGGCACTCCAAAAGTTCGAAGTGAGCGTAACAGTTCAATTACATGAGCAAACATATTCAAAATTTTCAAATTAGAGTTTTAACAAATAGGTAGAATATTAAGTATGAAATTCAGAAAACAGTGCTACTTAGAAATAAACTAAATGCAAACAAACATTACGAAGAAATTAAACAGTAACAATCAGAAGAGATATTGATGTCGCATCTTCAGTAATAAAGCAAAGTTAATGAAAGGAAACAATTTCACATGTATATATTTCATATTTAATATTCTACCTATTTGTTAAAACTCTAATTTGAAAATTTTGAATATGTTTGCTCATGTAATTGAACTGTTACGCTCACTTCGAACTTTCGGAGTGCCCCCGGATGCCCCCTTACGGGGGCGGGACGGGCTTAAGCTTGTTATTAGTAGT